>NC_056732.1:1248020280-1248320280 GCF_019279795.1 Protopterus annectens | reverse complement strand
AGTAGAGTCAGATATTATAAGAAACATTCTGACTTATGTTATTAAACAATATATATAAATACATTTATATAAACATTTCTACATATATTTATATAATATATAATAGGAAATACGATTAATAGAGTTAGTGATATAGAGCTTTTAGCTTGGGATATATAGCTATACCTGTATTAAGATCTTAATATAAAATATCCTAAATACTAAATGTTTCATAACCATTCCTATGACTGGCAATGAATGGGAATTTCTTAAATGAGTACTGATTTGCTATTTTGATATCTTGATGTTTAATTCTATTTTAAAGTAGCAGGGTGGGAGTGCTCACACTCTTGTTGATGGGTGGGAATGTTTTCGTAGTTTGCATATCCAAACTAGGAGTTTTAGACTCCATGTGGGGTTTGAGGGATTTTAAATCTGTATGTTCAACATTTTGGGAAATACTTTATTTTTTGGGTGTCTACTACTGTTATTAATATTTATACAGTTAACAAGCTATATCTTACTGATTATATGTTATTAATATTAATATTAATAACTACTGTTATTAATATGTATACAGTTAATCTATATCTTACTGATTATATGTTTTCCAGTATACAACTCCTGGTTCTAAAAGTAGTTCAATGTTACTGTTATTATTTTGAAATTATGAAAACAATTCTAGTATATTTGTTACACTTTCAACATGTCAGTTTTTAAGTGTATTTTCATCAACATTAATGGTTTAAATAATGGTTGTAAGAGAGTGAGTGTAAATAAGTATTTAGCATTATTTAATTCCCAGCTTACTTATTTACAGGCAGATATAAATAGACGTAATACTAAGACATATTCTGTGTTAGTTAGTTCTCATTACAGTCAGAAAAAAGAGAGGTGGTTATATTATGGAGAAATACTTTGCCTTTACACAAAACTATTTGATCATATAATGACGAGAAGGGAATGTTCTATTCAGTAACATTAAAAATAGAAGAATATATACCCTCATTAATGCATATTGGATCCCAGGAATAGGAATCAGTACTGTTAGAAATTAATTGAACCAAATTGTCCAAGTTTCAAAAGGTAGTATTATATTAGCAGGAGATTTTAATTGTATATTAAAAGATGTAATAATTATAATAGCTCCAACAAACCAAAAACCTATTGGATGTGGAAGTTCACCTACCTTGCAACCTCCAATCAAGTGCAAACCGGGAAACTGGTTAAGCCCTGCTCCATTCGCCCTCGCTTCGCTCGGGCTCACTACGCTCCTCACCCTGCCCCCTAATCCCACCCGCCCCTACTATTGCTTAATTTATATCTCTCAAACCACTCCCACCTCCCTCGCAACCAATCAGCCACAACCAATATCACACTCGCGACCTATCTCATCACTCACTACTAACCCCTCCTACTCCCATACCATTATCAAATCTCCTCCCGACAATCATGTCCACCTCCACAAATATACTACTATCCATTCTACCAGCCCTACTAATTATCCCATTTCAACTCTCCTCCTATGAAAACACAGTACATCTTGGCTTTCGCTATCCCAGATTCAGTACCTCCACCCCTCCACTTCTACTAAATACCCTCCATCCTGTCTCTTCCTTGAACCTCCATACTAATGCCTCACCTAACTTTGTCCATATCAGGCCTAAGTACATCCACAACAAACCTAGATACTATCATCGTACACTGCTCCGAGTCTGGAAACTCATAATCAGAATAAAAAATAACCTTACCAAGGATGGTGACATCCACCCAAACCCAGGCCCAAACACCTCATCTATGCCCAATCTCTCAGATAAAACCCCAACCACTATAAGCCCAGCTCACAGACCCCACGACTCCTTGCTGGCTTGTCACCTAAACATCAGGAGCATAAACAACAAAACCCAGCACCTACATGCTCTCCTGGCAGTATATTCACCTGAGATACTCTGTCTCACAGAAACATGGCTAAAACCTGCCACCAAAGACACTGAAGTCCTGCCACCCGGGTACAACATGCATAGACTTGATCACACCCATAAAAAGGGTGGTGGGGTAGCAATACTCTATAAATCCACCATATCTGTAACCATGGCCACCTTACAACCCCCCCTATTCAATAACACCGAAATTATCATTGCAAAGCTACACATTAACAAACAAAAAAGCATAAACATTGTCTGTGTCTACATTCCCCCAGGAAAGAACATTGACACCCTAGAGGAATTCCTGACCTGGCTCAACAATAACCAGCCACAGGAAACTATAATCCTCGGGGACATCAACATAGACTGGTCAGCCTGTTCCACTCAACCTCCAATGACCCACATTAACCTCCAAGGATTTACCCAAACCATAACCTCACCCACTAGGCCAAGTAAATCACATAACAAGGCTAGTACTATAGATTGGATACTTATCAATAACTTCCCCCATCTCTATTCAACAGGCACTCTACCAGATGATCTAAGTGACCATAGCCTGACATATATACTCAGACACAAGTTCAACTACCATCTGCAACCCATATATAAAACTATAAGAAGCAACAGAAGCTTTGACCCTCTAAAATTTAACAGTGAACTAAAGGCGTGCAACTGGACTGCACTACAATGGCTCCCACTAGATGAAGCAGTCTCCTACTTCAATGACAAATTCCTCACCATCCTCAACCACCACGCCCCTAGTAGGACTAGTAGAACCAAGGTCAATATTGCACCTTGGCTCACCAAAGAAACCAGGGACAAAATGATATCAAGAAATAAAGCATGGGCCACCTACCGCACAACTAAAACCCAACCCGACCAACTCCTATTTAGGCAACTAAGAAATGAGGCAAAAAAATCCATAACAGAAGATAAAAAGAACTACTACCACCACTTACAACAAGCACACAAAACTAAACCCCAGAAATTCTGGGCAGGAATTAACAGACTACTCCATCCAGGACAAACAACCACCCCAAACCCAAATGGTACCAATCAAAAAATTCCAGAAGACACGGCAAACTCCTTTAACTCCTTCTTTACAGAAACCATCCAAAATTTAGCTAACCAACTCAAACCCACAGGACTTAATCCTAACAAAGAAATGTCCAGCACAATAGCCCCCTTCAAACTCCAATCCGTCCCCACCAAACTCATTAAGACCCTACTTAGTAAACTAAGACCAACCACCCTGGCTGCAGACCTCCTACCAGCTAACTACTTACAACAGGCTGCAGAAACAATCGATACCCTATTTCTGTCCTTATCAACCGTACCATATCAGAAGCCGTTATCCCCAGCATATGGAAAATCTCACATGTAATACCACTACACAAGGGGGGCAGTTCTACCGAACTGTCCAACTACAGGCCCATAGCTATTCTGTCCCCACTAGCTAAAATCATGGAAAAGTGTGTTCATATTCAACTCATGAAATATCTCACACAGAACAAACTATTATCTAATTCACAACATGGCTTTAGACCCAATCACAGCACCACAACAGCTCTCCTCTCCTTCTCTGATGCCATCAACCACAATCGTAACAATAACAATCTGTCCTCTGCCCTCTTCTTAGACCTTTCCAAGGCCTTTGACATGGTAGATCACAAAATGTTAGTGAAAAGTTTGGAAGCCCAAAACTTAAACAAGCAAGCCCTCCAATGGTTTGAGTCTTACCTACAAGACAGACAACAGGCAGTACTGTGGAAGGGCAAACTCTCCTCTCACCTCCCCATCAAACTTGGAGTTCCTCAGGGATCAATACTATGTCCCCTTCTTTTTTCCATCTTTATAAATGAACTTAGTGCAGTCATACCAGAGGCTACCTGCATTCAATATGCAGATGACTCAACCTTGATCTGCTCTGCCTCCTGCCCAACAAAACTTTTCACATTAACCCAAAACACCTTCAACAAGGTTGAAAATTGGCTATTAAACCAAAAACTAATACTAAACCCCAACAAAACTAAGTTACTTCTCTTCACCCCAACAAATAGAACCAAACCACCCTCATTCAACATAACAGCTAATAATGGCATCATCATCTCCCCAGTAACCCAAACCAAACTATTGGGTGTCATGATCGATGACAACCTTAGGTTTGATGTACATATCAACCAAACCATAAAAACTATCAATAAGAAATTTGGCAGCCTCTATAGGATCAGATCATTCCTAACCCCGCAAGCAAGAACTGCTATTGCCAGATCGCATCTCTTATCAACCCTTCTCTACGCCTCCCCTCTCTTCTCCCACCTGAGTAAAACTGACCTCAAAAAATTGTCAACTTCCTATAACCACATAGCCAGATTTGCTACTGGCACACCCTACCGGACCCACCACTGCCAGAACCTGAAACTCTTAGGCTGGCTGGAACTACAACAACTCCTCCAACTCAACCAGCTCTTAGTAGCCCATAAAATTCTCCACCACCCAGACATTACTCCAGCCCTTAGTAACATAATCCGCCCTTATAGTAACAATCGGACACTCCGCTCATCCACCAAACTATTAGTACTTATGACCAAATCAAACCACACTGCAGGTGACTCCCTCTTTGCCAACTCTGTCGGTAAATATTGGAACTCACTACCTGATAACATTACCCAAGAATCTTCACCAATGATATTTAAACATAAACTAAAAAGCCACCTTAAGTCACACTGGCTATGCCCCTGCACCAACCCGGACTAGTACCCCTGACTCTCCTCGACCGAACTACCCTACCAGTCCACCCAATCATATTGATCAATCATACAAACTAATCTAGGTCTGATTGCCTTAAAAAATGTCCTAAACCATACGTAACTAAGGAACTCTCTCCTATTTCTACCACTTATAGTATGTCTCCTATGGTTTTGCCTTATGGATGGATACATTCTGCTTTGTCTGGTATTACCATGTATGTCCTGTAATTGAAATCATTGTGCTATCTACTTTTTCTTTGTACTCACTTTTACTTAATGTTATTTACCCAATATCTGTAATACTTCTAAATTGTTGTATGTCTGGAGCTTTTTCTCCCCGGGATATGTGTAATACTTCTAAATTGTTGTATGTCTGGAGGTTTTCTCCCCGGGACTCCGCTGAAAACGGATATGTATCCAGTCGGACCATGCCGGTCAACAAATGTAAAATAAAAATAAAATAAATGATACTAATTCCACTAGAAAGAAAAAAAAAACATCTGCCTCATCAAAGGAGTTAATTAAATTTATAGATTTATTCCATATTAAAGACATAAATTACTTTTCGGATTCAGAATTACTTTTCTTCACTCATTTTTCAAACAGATATGGAACTCATGCTAGAATTGATAGATTATACATCTCTAATGAGTTACTAAACAGACTAAATAAGGTTAAAGTAATAACATGTCCACCTTCAGACCATAATGTCATACCTTTTGAGTTGACATTAATAACTGGCAACAGCATATCTATTAGATGTATACCTGTGTAACTAATATGAAAGAATGTAAAGACTTGTTTATAAAAGAAATACAGATTTTTATTGAAAATAATTACACAGAAAACATTTTTGAGATTTATCTGTGGTATTCCCTGAAGGCATATCTATATGGTAGGATTGTGTCTAGGTATATTTTCAAAAAAAAAAAAAAAGGAAAAAAATGGGACAAGAAACTGATTGAGCTACAAGGAAAATTTGATAAACTTAAACTAGATAGTCAAAAGACAAACATTAATATGATAAAATAAATTAATAGTTTAAATGGAAATGTTTGGAGATTTTCAATAATAAAACTGGGATTAACTTGGAAAGATTTAAAATAGTTAATTTTTCTGTTAATCCTAAATGTATGCATAATTTAGCTAATAGAACAAAATCTTAAATAAATCCAATCAAATTAAGGAGATATACTCCAACAAAAACAGGAAAAAGGTCACTGAAGTTGAAGATATCTTGAAAGAGGTTAGAAGCCATTTTGATATAATTAACAAAAATACATTAATGGACTCTCAAGAAGAAATCAAAATAATCTTTAGAAATCATATTAATAACAAACTAACTGAAGAACAGATGAAAATAATTGACAAGCCTATTACCTTTTCTGAACTTAAAGCTGAAATCAACAGACTAAAACCTAACAAGGTTCCTGGTAATGATGGTATCATACCTGAACTCTATAAATTAATACCAAAAGAAGCCTCTTCTGTCTTTCTTAAAGTCTTTTCAAATGTTAAAATATTAGTAAATGTTCCTCCATCATGGAAGTATACTCTTGTCTTACCAATTCTAAAAGCAGGTAAAGATCCTATAACATATTCCTCTTATAGGCCAATATCTTTATTAAATACAGATTATAAATTATTTATAGCTAGTCATGCTAATAGATTAAAGCAGTTTTTAGCATCTATGGTTAACAGTGATCAAACTGGATTTATATTAAAAACTTCAAACGGAAAACAAATAAACGCACAAACTGTGATTTTCTCCAAAAGTGCTAGGAAACACGGACACAAAAACTAGCACTTTCATTCACTTTTAATAATTGTGAACTTCCTCAGAAACAACAAACTCCACCCTTTCACTTAATTTATACTCAAATTGATCACATGATTAATTACATCATGAATCACTTTTTTTAAAAGACATGTTTTAAAACATTGTATGAATGTACATATGTACCTACTAAAAAAGTCATTTTTAAAAAATATATATATAAATACATGCATATACATACGTATTTTTTGTAAAATAAAAAAATTAATGTTTCATCATCAAAAAACATTTGATATTAATGGTTTCATTCAAACCGGGCTTAGCATCTGCCCCAAAATGAAGTTGCCACAAAGATTCTTTACATTCCAATAAGGTTTTAAGATCCCCTGCATATGGTTGTTGTCTAACATTGTCTATTACAGAAAAAACAAATTTCTTAAAAATAGGAAAAACTAATGAATGCCTTGCTAAAGCATTAACTTGTTCTTTTTTCTTTATTGCTAATAAGTGTTCACTAATCCTTTTTCTTAGACTTCTTGTCATCATTCCAATGTAATAACTTGGACATGACAGACACTGAGCAACATATACCACCATCTCACTGTTACATGTAAAGTAATTCTTTCACCAATAGGTTTTTTTGTTGTGATTAAAGTAAACAGAGGAACAGTTGCTAATATACCTGCATTGCCTACAACTATTACAAGCATAGGTCCCTTTTGTTCTAATAAACCCACCTTCATTCTCATTCTTTGTGTTGGTTCCACATTCTAGTAAACTTTTGATGTTACAAGTTTTTTTAAAAATAAAATTGGGTTGCTTGCCTATTGTTTTGGTAAGGTCCTGATTACCTAGCAATATTTTCCAATTATCCACTATAATGTTTTTTATACACCACATCTCATTGATGATGGGTAAAATGAAAGCCCCGGTAAACTTACTACCAGCCTTATCCAAAGCTTGAGAGTTAGTTTCATTATTATAACCTGCCAAGATTGGACATGCTATACCCCTTCTTAACAATAATACCTCATTCTCAATAGATTTTAACCATAAACTATCATAACCTCTAGTCTCGAAAAAATATCTTAAAATTTCAATTTCCTCTCAAAAAAATTGTATCTAGAGACGTAAATCTAGTAAGCCTTATCAGCTGTCCCTTAACAACTTTTTTCATATGAAGCAGATGAAGAGATTCCTTGTGTAAATATTGATTAACAAATATTGATTTTCTATAGATGTTGCTAATAAATTTCTGTGACTTAAAGTCATAGGTTAAATTGATGTCCAAAAAATTCAAATCTTGACCATAACCACTCACAGTGAACTTTAAAAAGTCTGTTGTTTTGTTCAAGTACAACAAAAACTCACCAAAATCTTGAATGGTACCTTTCCAAAGGAAAAACAAATCGTCAATGTATCAACGAAAGACCAGAATGTTTTTTTTCAAAGATACTATTGACAATAAATTTGTTTTCCCAATTTGCCATCAGTAACAATGTATCTGTTATAGAAGGGGCTGGTTGTTCTAGGAATGGTGGTCCTTTTTTGGTGGACCAACAGGGGAACAAATGGGGGCCTACGTGGTCCAAAGTTGTACAGAACAAGGGAAATGGAAGGGGCAGGAACAGAAAGAAATGGTAGTTGTTCCTGACCATTCATTTTACAACATAGAAATGTTGAATCTTTCCAAAGTACCATTACCACATTCTTGTTTTGACCTTTTAAAGAAGGAGTTTTCTTTCATTCCTGGAAATTCCATGAATCTTGCAAAATTAATTGTGGATTTTAGGCTGACTTTATGTTGTTTCATCCTTCAACATATCTTCTATGGATCTAATATATTCACACTGATCCATAATAATAATTTTACCCCCCTTGTCCACCTTCATGACCCTTAGCTGCTTGTTCATATGTAATGCCTGCAGTGCCTGGACTTCCAAATCACTCAAGTTACCAAAACTTTTATCAGTTACAATATTCCTAAATCCCGTCTCACACATATGTTGAAAGACTTGAAGTGTTCCTAATAAAGGTGGATTATATGTACTTGCTTTTTTAGGACCCAAAGTTTGTCTATCGCAATTAAGAAGCTCCCACTGTTCACTCCTGTCTATCTGATGAATCTGGGCATCTTGAGGCAATGTACAAATTGCCTCATGTACACAGACAACCCTCTCCTCCTACCACCTAACACTACAACCTGTGAGAGATGTACTTATCTAGCCAAATTGGAGGTAAAGCTCTATCCAACCAAGACTGAACTTGACAGTCAAGAGGAGAAGGTAAACATTTGCACCACGCCACACTCATCACATAGTTTCACTAAATCTACACCACCAAAATTCACACATATTAACACAAAAACATTCGCGGAGGCTCTCTATAATAATCTGTCTAAGCAACAGAGACCTCCAAAGCAGAAACACAACCAACCTCAATCCCCCAACACAACCCAAATGACACATAGCCCACAGACTCAATGTGCCACTCATCCACAGCCAATAGCGCAAAACAATGTACCCAACACACTAGTCAGAGGTGACTCTATAGTCAGGCACACTGATGTCCCACTCACCAGGCTAAACAAGGAGAAGGTTACTGTCAGCTGCCTGTCAGGTGCCAGGATCCGCCACATAACCCACGCACTCAGGTCACTCCACAACAAGTACAAATATGATTCTGTCATTGTCCATGTTGGTGTGAATGACCTGAGATGTACCTCCCTGGACTACATGAAAAGAGACATGGAAGAGCTCTCCAATCTTGTAGCCCAGGCAGGTATGACCCTAGCCCTGAGTAGCATTCTGCCATTGCCCAGAATGATACTGCAGTACAAGGACAAAATGATTGACTTCAACAATTGGCTAAGCTTCTGGTGTCATTCTAAGGGGATTCAGTATCTGTCTGCTTGGAATGACATGGTCGACAGACCACGATGCTTTGCCACAGATGGCCTGCAACTGTCGCCCCTGAGATTCCAGATACTGGTTAAGGCTTTTGTCACCCCTATAGTGCCTTTTTTAGGCAAGGTTCAAATGACAAATTCACCATCATAACAGGAACAGGCAAGCAAAAACTGACGGTAATGCTACTCAATGCTTCTCAATGCTAGAAGTCTAAATCCCAATCTGTTTCTGCATATAAAATAGAGCAGAGTCAAATGCAGCCAAGATGCCCTCTAATGGCCATAGCCCTGAATTGTACCCTTGATGATATCTAATAGTTGAAAAGATCAGGCACAAAGCCTGGCATCTGCTTATGTCACTATGATGAATGGCATATATGGTTTCATGTTCCTGTTCATACATTAATCATTGTAATTAATACCCTCTTGCATGTGTATTCTCTTTCGGGATGACAGCAGTTCTTCAGTCTGGTCCTTCATTCTAAGGGAAGTTTACCAGAGTATGAGCATTCCTTTGCTCTAAAAATGTTAATCCATATCTTGGTATAACCACACAGAAAAAGAAAAATGGCACTAAACAGAGACAACCAGTCAGAAGAAAGTATTAGTATTTCAGAGTAAGGTCACCATTTCAAGCCCTGTCCTCATGAGACAGTGAGTTAAACAATCCTAAAGAGTACTGTCAGGTACAGCAATAACTGCATCTCCTGTTTCTCATTCTTGATTCCAAATGACCATAAACCATTGTCACTTAGGTACAAATTCATGGCAAGACTCTGCCCGATTCACTAATGCCTGTTTATACATTTCTGCCAAAAGTGGGCTTAAAAGTATTGTTTGGATGGTATTTGCTGTGGTAAAAACTTTTCATGCTGGGATTCCAAAGTAGTTTCTCAACAGCAACTGAGATAAATGACAAGCTGGAAACACAGAGCCACATGACAAGGAGGATGCAAGACTGACCTTTCGCCAGCCCTCATTCACATTCATGGTCAACAAGTTCCTCACATCTTCTTCTTTGCAGTCCAGTTTATTGCACTCTTAACCTTAAATTCATCTGAATGTGCCTGGCAAAGTCAAGGCTATAAGACTCCAGAGAGTATAGATTTGAGGAAAAAAAGTTTTTTCACCATGGTAATGTCTTGGCCCTAGGAGATGATTGGTTTTATTGTGATATAACACAGCATTTGCTTCAGATATCTCTCTCTATGTTTCTAATGGATCTGTGAGGAATGTAAACTTCATTATACCGTGTTCTGCAATAGTCTCATTACATATTTCAGTGTGTTATATGGCAAACAGTTAAAAGTCTGCAATCTATAAGTAATGATTATCAGCTCCACATCCTGATTGATATCATTGTGAATGGAAAGCAAATATTTCCTTGTGTATTGTGAATAATTATTATGTAGTACACAAAACACCATTATTATGCTAAAATAACACTTAAATAGCACCCTGATTCAGCACTACTACAGTGTGAACCCAAACCTTAGCATACTTAGAAGGGTGCTTAATAACTCCTGTTAGCATCATGTTCATATAGAAGCCCTGAACCAAGGTGTTAGTCAGGGTTATTATGCAGAGTCTAATTGGGTATAAAATTAATGGATATGTCATTAGGTGGATTGGGAATTGGTTGTCTGGCAGAAGGCAGTGTGTTACGGTTCAGGATAACCTCTCTGATTATTTACCAGTGAAAGCAGGAGTCCTTCAGGGTCAGTATTGGGACAAATCCTTTTTTAATCTGGTATTTTCCATATTCACAAAGTTTTGGGTATAAAAGTATGCAGATGATTGAAAAAAAAAAGAATTTATTTTATTTTGCAAACATGTCTAATGTTGAAGATCTTAACCAGTACTTATAGTTATTAAGTAAATGGGCACATGAATCTGGTTTGACATTAAGTCTCAATAAGTGTAAAATCATGTATTTTTCAAATAAAATCTTAAGACTTCCTCCTATATGTATGATTGCCTGTGTTGTAACTGATGGTTTAATAAAGATGTTTCTTGTTTAAAAAATGTAATCTTGCTTATGTTATATGATATATAGCAATATATGTGAAGCATAATGTTTGCAAATGTGAACTTGTTAATACAGTTTGATTACTTTTAAATAAATGTAAATTTGCCTATGTCATAAGTGATAATTCAATGAAGGTGTTTAAAAAAAGGCTTCCTCCTATATACTTAATGGCATACCAATTAAGTATAGTAGATCACAATGATTTAGGGATAACTATTACATACATTTTTTTTTCTTTTATGACTCATGTTGAGTCAATAACTACAAGAGCTATTAAACATATGGGATTTTTATTATGAAATGTATCAACAAGGGATGAACATGCATTGACTTTGGTGTACAACTTATAGAATACAACACTTTTTGTGTATACATTAAAGGTCATCTGAAGATGTTAGAATGTGTTCAAAGGAAATTTACTAAACAAATTCTGTCACTTAGGTCTATTGAATATGGAATTAGGTGTAATACGTTAACATGTGTATATGTTTTGCTATAGTTATATTTGTGGTAAGCTAATACTAGCATATCAGATTTTCCATGACCTACTGTCACACATTATGTACAATACTGAAATTCATAGATGTACAAAAATGCACAGACACAATATGAACTTTGTAATTGAAACAGGGAACTCTAAGCTTAGATCTCAATGTATAACTAGTTATTAAATTTTGGAACAACATTCTTGTAAATGTGAGACAGACCAACAGTCCTAAAGCTTTTAAAAGTAATTTAGACTCTTGGGTTGCTAGAAATTTAGACTCTTTGATTGGTGGAAAAGTATATGAACCATGCTTGAAGGAATCAGTTTGCCCTAAACACTGTATTTGAAATTATAAACTGGTACCGCAGTGTAAATAAAAGTAACAGAACTTGAAATGGGTTAATTTCAACTCTGTTTTAGTTTCCTGTCTACATTTACTAAAAGACATATTTAGGATCTATCGTGTTCCCTTACACAGGGAATACATAAAGACATACAATGGTTCTCAACTTGCATTATCAGCTTTCAAATCAGGCTCTTTTTTTGTTGTTTTTTTAATTTAAAGCATTTATAGCTAGTAGTACATGGAACAAACAAATATACATGCACTAAAATGAATTATGATCAGATCTCCAATCGTAACTTAAAATTATGTGTTCAAGATATGGATGTCAAGATTCACCTCTCTATGTGTTCAAGATATGGATGTCAAGATTCACCTCTCAAGCTTCACTCTTCAGGTGAATTTCTTGGCTTCCATATCTCAAGCATGAGTAACTAAAAAACAGTTCCTAAATACAGACTAAAAACACACTTTATTAAAATTACAAAGTACATTATGGTTAAGCACTTTCATCCAATAATTTTAGAAAGACTTCATCAGAAAAGTGCACTCATACCTGCAACCACTTAAATAACAATTAATGCATGATGCCATCCATCCCTTAATTACACACATCTTAAAGCAAAACTTCCTTTAAAAATATATGTATAAATGTATAAAAAACTACATACATAACAGATAAATTATAATTTATAAGTTATAATTCATAACTTATAATTTATAACTTTAATTGCTTCAACCTCAGCACACTATCAATTGATACCATTAACCTCAGCATACTATCAATTGATACAGTTTCACTGAGCCCTGGAAACTTATCATCGACCATTGCCAGCTGCATTTATACATGTATTTTTAATTAATTTATTTAAACTTTGTTTGCCAGGATAATTAACCACAGTTGACTTTGTAATTTTAGTAAAAATGTGGTTTTAGTCCATATTCAGGACCTAGTTTTTGGCTACTCGTGTTGTTTACACAGTTCCTTTGCTCATATGTTATTTGTTTCATGTCTCAAACACATAATAAGTTACAATTGGCAATCCAATCATAATCATAATCCTCTATGAGCTGTGTGTGTGTGTGTGTGTGTGTGTGTGTGTGTGTGTGTGTGTGTGTGTGTGTGTGTGTGTGTGTGATATATATATATATATATATATATATATATATATATATATATATATATATATATATATATATATATTGCAGTTTAACACCAAACTCTGTGGTGTAGAATACATATAACAAATATGTTCTCTGGTGAAAACCACTCCAAGCCAAAATAAATTAGCACTTTCTTTCTCTTTAATGATTAGAACTTCATCAGAATAAATTACTTAAATACACATACCTTCTAAATACAAATTTTTGTCATTAAGAGAATGAAACAGCTAATTTATTGAAGCTTGGTGTGTTTTTCACCAGATAATGTCTTTATTTGTTTTTTTATATATTGCAGGTTCATTTTTATACTGACTGTTGACCAAAATTACACCAGAAGATACCCTTGGGTTTATTCTATTTTCCAGGACAGTGAATAATTCAGTAAATACATACAGCTTATAATTTTAAATAAGAATGTTTGCTACACATACTGTATTTCACATATTCCACGAACTGCAAAGTGCCATGTCAAAAAACGAAGTCATGCAAATCCCTCCATGTTTTGTTTTTTGTCATTTATCTGAAATTTAAGTTTTAAAATAGCTATTTAATGAATACCGTTGATTACTCACAGGTGCAAATGTTTTCAGTTGCTGTCAGAAATGTAACAAAATATAGCTGCTCACTAATCCATTTAATTACATTCAGAATAAAAAAACATTGAATTGTATTATCCTAATTTTTGGGGTAGCTGCATTTACAGTTCTGTCAGGATTGTTAATTACATCAGCATAAGCATAAAGGAGAGAGACAAACATTATGTAATTCAGAAATCTTAATCATTGTTACAGTCTTGCATGCAAACAACTTCATGATGTTGAAAACAAAAACAATGTGATGCCTATCATGTTTGACAAATACATATTCAGTTGCAACTTTGCAATTCAAAGAAGCTCTGTGTAAACACTCTTCTACAAAAGTTAGTGACACAGAACTTTGTAAGTAAACATAAAAGCTTTATTTATATATTCCTTTTCACAGATTACTAGAAATGAACAAAAATATGTTGCACATGTAAGATGTAGAATGCTCGGCAATGTGTGTGCTCACAAACAAGAGTCATGTTTATGGGATCACGGTTATGTCCATACTCTGCACCTAATTATGACAGTCTTGACACACTTTCAAAACTGCAAAACTAATGCAGTACTCTGGAGGTTGTGACTTGGAGCTTAACATGCATAGCTGAATTTCTTAGTTTCTGTTGCTGTTGGTGAGTGAAAATATTACCATCTCAGTGGGCAGAAAGAAGAAAACTTTGCAGTTGTAAAAATCTTGCTTATAACTAAGTAACATGAGTCACTGGAAACATATGAAAATGTTTACAGTGTGAGCCTGGAGACTATGGGGCTGCAAGCATAAGTTAATGCAAGAAGGAGAAAATGTAATTGTCATGTATATAGATCTGGAACAAGTCATCTCTGAATTATTCTAAGTAGTCAAGAAGCGCACACACACACACACACACACACACATATATATATATATATATATATATATATATATATATATATATATATATATACATATCTATATATCTATCTATCTCTATACATATATATATATATATATATATATATATATGGATTCCTATTACAAGAATGAAAGTTCACAACTTCGAACTTGTAATAGGAAGCCTCACTTACGGGAAAGTTCACTTCAACGAAAGTGAACTTCCGTGAAAGTGCACTTCACCAAAAGTACCGCAGCACAGTGCAGGACATCAAAAAACAAGCTATGTCCTCCACTATGGGGCAATATTCATGGATCTTAGGGTTAGTGCATGGGTTAGGGTAAGGGGATAGTTAGTAAAGCTATCCCCTTACCCTAACCCATGCCCTAACCCTAAGGTTCGTGACTATTGCACCATAGTGGAGGACATTGCTATGTCCTTAACTGCCCTGCAGTCATCACGGACCTTAGGGTTAGGGCACGGGTCATGGTAAGTGGGCTATACCCTTACAATGACCCGTGCCCTAACCCTAAGGTCCGTGAGTACTGCACGGAAGTTCAGTACAATGCCCATTCGTTGTACTGAACTTCGCGTAAGTGCACTTTCGATTAAGTGCACTTTCACTGCAGTGTGCATTCCATACACTATTTCAAAGTAGTGAACCTTCGATCTAGTGTATGGAATCCATATATATAGATGGGTTCATGTCATTTGATCGACAGTTCATTTGATCGACAGTTCAGTTGATCGACAGTTCATTTGATCGACAAGCATTTGCCCCCTTCCCCAATGTTGTGCGACCCTGGAGTTGATATATATAGTTAGGGGGGGTGTAGGGGGCACAGCCCCCCACATTGGGGGTGTGGGGGGCAAAGCCCCCCACCTAAAATGCTTGTCGATCAAATGAACTGTCGATCAAATGAACTGTCAATCAAATGACATGAACCCATATAGATATACATATGCGTCCCCTACCATTTACCGAAATTACACTTACCTGAAATCCAAATAACCAAGACAACTCCAGCGAAACCTCACTACAACAAAGCAACGAATGAACAGGTGATAATTTTAACAGGGAAACTAACCACTTGGCCACCAGGTTGTACTTTTCCCTTTTTTCCAGTATAGTGCAATCTCAGAGTTGGTATATTTAGTTAGGGGGATGTGGGGGGGGATGGAGCCCCCCCATTACCATGACTGTAATTTTGTTTTGGTGTTTTCTTTTGTGTCCTGGTGGTGAAGTGGTTAGTTTCTCTGTTAAAATTATCGGCGGTTCATTGCTTCATTTTAATGAGATTTTGGTGGAGTCGTCTCGGTTATTTGTATTTTGAGTAAGTATAATTTCAGTTAATGGTAGTAGACCCATATATATATATATATATATATATATATATATATATATATATATGTGTGTGTGTGTGTGTGTGTGTGTGTGTGTGTGTGTGTGTGTGTGTGTATGGGTCTACTTTGATTTACTGAAACTCATTTCAGTTAATTTCAATTTACCCTAAAAAAAATTGCTGAAAGCTCAAATCACTGAAAACTCATTTCACTGAATGTAAGTACTGTTAGCCAAATAAAACGTATATGCCCTTTTCCATGCTGTAGTGCGATCCTGGAGTTAGTATATATAGTTAGGGGGGCACAGCGCCCCACATTGCAGGGTGTGGGGGACATAGCCCCCCACCTACTTAGCTTTTATATTTATGAATCTTATTTCACTGAAAGCTAACAATATAAAACCAAAAGTAGGTGGGGGGCTATGCCCTACACACCCACTAATATGCAAGAGGCAAAATAACCAATCCCTTTTTTGGTTCATATGTTCTTTATACTTGTGGGACCTAAACTGCTTGCAGTTATTGTACTTGCCTTTGTTGTGGATGCATAAAGTAGTTTGTCACTATAACGAGGCAGGGATTGCCCAGCATTCTTGTCTGGTTAATTGCATAAGGCTAATTCAGGAAGGGGTCATCCTGCTATTGCTAGGACTGAATAAAAAGCTAGAATAATGGCAGCTTAATAGTGTGCATTTGGAGGCAGAGCAGATGTACTTGTAAAACAGAGGGCTTAACAACCAGTCCATAAATCAATAACGCTGAAGTGCCTGCCCTTACATGGACAAATGTCACTAGTCATGTGATTGGTTGTCATTGGACCCTCAGTGTTAGCTGTACGCATCATCCCAGCAGATGAGCATCCTTAGTACTCTTCCTCATCACAGGACACTGGTACTTGTGCTTTTTATATTTTCCAGCTAGTGATATCTCAGTCTGAACTACCACAGGAGGATGGATAAATGATAAATGTCGAAAGCTGCCCAGGGGCTGGGAACATCTAGTTTCATGATTTAGATGTGTAGATGGGGTTATGATTCAGATCCACATTCCACTGATTTTAGTTACTCTGTTAATACATGGGATTGTTTCAAAGAAAGTAGAAGTGGCTGAAACTAAAAATAAAGGGAATACTTAGATAATAAGATTTAGTGATATGTAAGAGTGGAAGATAATTAGAGCATGTAAAAGGAAGGATGTCAATAAAGAAGCAAAAACAAGTATTGTCTATTTTCACTACCAGAGAATGGTTTTGGTATATAAAGGTTACATAAAAGTGGAAAGGTGAACTAATAATGGTGGATGGTCATTGTTTTCACGTATTCAATGGCAAAATAGGCTAACCAGAAGGGGTGATGACCATGTTAAGTCAGAAGTGCAAAAGCCCTTATTCAGCTCAAGGAGTGTGAATGCCATTAATGATAGTGGAGCTAATTCTGAGGCACAATGACATTTTATGCTGGGTCTGGAAAATAAGAGGTACCCACCAAGCTACAAAATTATTTTTGTGGAGGCATGAGCAGTGTGGAAGGATGGACGAAAGGAAAAATAATCTCAAAGGTGGGGTGGGCAGCTCAGGGATGCTAATGTAGGGAGAAATCACAATATGTCTATTCTGTGGTAATGAAGAAAGTCTTAGGTAAAATGAAAGAGTTTTGTTTTTTTTCAGAAACTTTCCATTTGTTGATGTCAATAGGGAGAAGTTGTCATCTAATTAAAGTACGTGAGAAAAGGTGAAAATGTCAAAGATGACCATTCCTTTTCTGGTTGAAAAATGTAAAGAAGGTATTTATATGTTATTGGGTGGGGGTTACAGAACCATCAACCTCACAAAAAGCGTCGGACCAAACTGAAAGAACTTTGAACAGCAAATAGATTATCAGTAACCAACAAACTTGAAGGAAACCACACAGCCAGATGGATTATTTTAGCGCTTTCTTTCACTTTTTATTCTAAACGTGAACTTCCTCAGAAAAAACGGGAGATCTCCCAAACTCCCGTTTTTATACCAAAAGACAGGATGTGATGTATATTTACACTTTTTATAAAATAATTTATCATTCACTTTCTAATAAATATTCTGTTCAAATACTAAATATTACATTGAACAAACATACTTGTATATACAATTAGTTAAAACACACATTATTTTATGCAGCCATGTTCTATCTTTATCTATGTATTATTTTACAAAATGTATCTTAATAATGAAAATTATTGACAAACTTTTCTGTATAAATGTCTATGGATTAATGACTAATTTTCAAACCTCTCTGCAAAAAATTATTATGGAGGATGTGAAAATAAAAATGGAAATTCAAATAAAATGCAATAAAAAAATATATATATGCAATAAAAAAATATATATATATATGAAAATATATATATATATATATATATATATATATATATATATATATATATACATACATGCACATATATACATATACGTACACATACACATACATACACATATACACATACATATATGCATGTGTGTCTGTATATTACAAAATGACACACATGACCATATCTGTATTCAGCCGATTCTTTTGAAAAATAAAAAATCAACCTATACACAACAACCATGACCTACGTCACAAATGTGAATACATAACTATATTCTATACTTCCTCATCCAAAAATTACTGAAATGGAACTGAATGCCCTTGTTTCATCCTGACACTAACAGAATCTTGAAAATTTACTGATACATGTACATGTAAATGTCTGTGTACAAAGTGCTTTTAAGTGCAAATCCTAATCTATTTGATTGTTTTCATCCATACCTATAACATTTCACTTGTATCCTCTACCATCTGATCATCTGTGATAGTAAGCTTTAATAGTTTCATATGTTTACATGTAATAACTATGATAATTATGATGATTTGATTACCTTTGTGTCAAGAAACATTTTATGTTTATTGCTTCATTCAAACCCGGAGGTTCATCCACTCCTAAATACAACTGCCATAAAGTCTCTTTTTGTTCTAACTTATTATTTGTGTCTCCTAACAATAAGCCTTTCTCAACAAAATCTAGGACAAAGAACTCAAACTTTTTGAAATCTAAACATACCTGGGAATGTCTCGCTAAAGAATTATTTTTATCTTTGTTTTTGATTGCTAAAGTGTGTTCATAAATCCTGCGTTTCAACACTCTCTTAGTTTTACCTACATAATAACTGTCACATGTTACGCAGGTTGCAATATATACCATGCAATCACTGTGACAGTTATAATACTTCTGTGCCCAAAATGTTTTATTTAAATGTTTAAGTGTCACAAAAGAGGTATTACTAACATAACGACACTGTCTGCAATCTTTACAAGCAAACGTTCCTTTCTTGTTGCTAATTTCTCTTGTAGGTACCTTTTTTATCTTGTTATCATGTTCTAAAATATTTCTTATATTGATAACATTTTTATATGTGAAATTTGGTTTTAAACCTACACAAGACATGAGTTCTCTGTTCCCAAGAATTATCCTCCAGTTTTTTTCTATTATTTCTCTAATGAGCCACATTTCATTGGATATTGGAAGAGGAAAGGCAGTGTAAAATTCACTTACATCTTTCCTTTTTTCTATGATACCAATTGAAATTTCTTCCATGCTTCCAGACTTGTTGATGGTCAAAATTGGTTTAGCTATACCATCTCTAAGCTTTCTAACTTCTTTTTCTAGCCTCTTTACCCAATGTTTTTTGTAACCTCTTTCCAAAAACAGATTTCTTAACAACAGTAATTCATCATAGTAGATCTTATCTTCTGATGTTAACCTACTTAGCCTAATCATTTGGCCTTTAATGACATTTTTCTTCATATGAATTGGATGAAGACTGTCTTTATGTAGGCATTGATTGGTGAAACAAGGTTTTCTGTATATTTTACTATGTAAAATATTTTTTGTTAAATCCATGTACAAGCAGATCTCCAAATAATTAATTGACCTACCATAACCACTGTGTTTAAATGACAAAAAACTTGTTGTCTTGTTCAGGTCATTCACCATACTATCAAAATCTTACTATCACAGATGATCAGATGGTAGAGGATACAAGTGAAATGTTATAGGTATGGATGAAAACAACCAAATAGATTAGGATTTGCACTTAAAAGCACTTTGTACACAGACATTTACATGTACATGTATCAGTAAATTTTCAAGATTCTGTTAGTGTCAGGATGAAACAAGGGCATTCAGTTCCATTTCAGTAATTTTTGGATGAGGAAGTATAGAATATAGTTATGGATTCACATTTGTGACGTAGGTCATGGTTGTTGTGTATAGGTTGATTTTTTATTTTTCAAAAGAATCGGCTTAATACAGATATGGTCATGTGTGTCATTTTGTAATATACAGACACACATGCATATATGTATGTGCATATGTGTATGTATGTGTATGTGTACGTATATGTATATATGTGCATGTATGTATATATATATATATATATATATATATATATATTTTCATATATATATATTTTTTTTATTGCATATATATATTTTTTTATTGCATTTTATTTGATTTTCCATTTTTATTCTCACATCCTCCATAATAATTTTTTGCAGAGATGTTTGAAAATTAGTCATTAATCCATAGACATTTATACAGAAAAGTTTGTCAATAATTTTCATTATTAAGATACATTTTGTAAAATAATACATAGATAAAGATAGAACATGGCTGCATAAAATAATGTGTGTTTTAACTAATTGTATACACAAGTATGTTTGTTCAATGTGATATTTAGTATTTGAACAGAATATTTATTAGAAAGTGAATGATAAATTATTTTATAAAAAGTGTAAATATACATCACATCCTGTCTTTTGGTATAAAAACGGGAGTTTGGGAGATCTCCCGTTTTTTCTGAGGAAGTTCACGTTTAGAATAAAAAGTGAAAGAAAGCGCTAAAATAATCCATCTGGCTGTGTGGTTTCCTTCAAGTTTGTTGGTTACTGATAATCTATTTGCTGTTCAAAGTTCTTTCGGTTTGGTCTGACGCTTTTTGTGTGTTTTTTTCGTGTTTTCATCAGTGGCTAATTTAAACTAGTGAGGATGGCCGCAGAAGTTACCTCCCAGGATACGTTATTTGAGGTATCCATCTATCCGACGCCGGGCACGGATGGAGCTGGTAGAGCTGAAGAGCGGAAACAGCTCAAAGGGCCTGAGCAGGATTTAATCAAAACTATTACAGAGATTTTTTTAAGCTGTTTAAAAGGAAGATTAACTCCTAATGAAAGCGAGCAAGCAATCGACAAAACGACTACCATCAGAGGCAGTGAATCAAGGTCGGAAGTATCATCTGAGAAAAATAAAAACACGAATGTTCCGACAATTGCGAATGGAGACGAAACTGATGACCGAAATCAACCTGAGTATACGGGCAACATCTGGGGATTTATTACTAAAGAACATGGCAATCCATTTTCGGAGGTCAAAGATTCTGCGATAATAAAACCAGTAAGTAATAATAACACATTGCAAACCTGTAAAAAGTTTATATTTGACTTAGAAAGAATAGTTTCCAGGCACACAACGTTACGCCTGGAAATTCAATATTTAAACGAGTGCATTTCACGAAGTATAGTACCCCAGGGACTCAGAACTGCTAAATTTCCTAATTGTGTGAGTCCTGGGGACGAACTTTGTAACACATTGACTAAACTGTATAACGATACAGGTATTGCTATAATGCGTATTTTGGTAGCGCATTACGAGTCTGAATTGAGCCAAATAACAGAGAAAATTAAAATTCTTGATGAAGAAATTAAACACCACAGTTGTTTTTCACAACTGGTACCTTTATACAACAGCATCGAAGCCAAAACTAACAGGCTTCGGGCAACTGTCATTTTAAGAAAACAGAATAAAATGCGAAGAGACATAGCTTCTTACGATGCTAATGAGGCATATATTTGTTCTTATAATGAAACAAAAAATGTGAACAGTACTTCAAATAAAGACTGTATGACTTCTACAAATACTTTTTGTAAGGAGTCAGTAAAACATTCTTCAAACACTAATCAGTTGTCTTCACCAGCTCTTTTGGTTACAACTAATGCACCTATTGGTGGGCAAGAACAAGTAGAAATTAATGACAGACAGCAAACAGTAAATGGTGAAGTATCTGAAAACATGGAAGCTCTTGCTTCAACTAGTTTTGCTGAAGTTGTCAACTCTAATTCCAACATGAATAAAAGGGGTGTTCCTTTTCACCAACAAGGAGCACATCCCAAGAGGACTACCAAGTGGTTCAACTCCACTCAATACAAAGGGAAGTCCAAGGGGAAGAACAGAAAGAGGTGGTGATTTCACCATCAGGGGACAATGATTTTTTCATCAATATTGTAAATTTTAGTGACTGTTCGCTATCAGAGGCTTGTGAAAATGTTTTGAGAAAAGGTTTTAATTTCATTCCTTCTAACAACATCAAGATTGGTAGTTTGTTGGTTGATTTCAGACTGTTTATGCGCAAATTGAATTTGAAATATATTTTAAAGGATGTGGCTATAAATACTTTAGAGCAAAATAATGCATTAAGGAAACCGAGCACGTTCAATCCCTCTTTAGTAAACACACTTCAGGTATTTCAAAAAACCTGTGAAAAAGAATTTAGGGAAATGGATAGTAGGGACACTCATGACAATTTAACAGAAATGGAACGTGAAGCTTTGTTTCATTTATCTCATACTTCCGATATTAGAGTCATGAAAGCAGATAAGGGGGGAAAGATCGTAGTCATGAACAAAAAAGACTATGATGAATCTATCACATTACTGCTTAATGACATTAATAATTATGTAAAAGTCAGTACAGAATTTATCTTGAATAGTTATAGGAGGGCCGATACACAATTGTTTGATATGATGTGTCAGGAGGAAATAGATAATTTAGATTATGATTTTTTGTTGTCAGAACAACCTAGGTTAGGTAACTTCTTTGGTATTCCGAAGTTACATCATAATAATGAGGACCTAACATTTAGGCCTGTAGTGTCAGCAAAACATTTGAAAACCGAGAATATCTCGATTTGGTTGGACAATATTTTGAATCCAATAGCACAAAAAGCTGAATATTTTATAAGGGATTCTTGGCACTGACTGGAAAGTCTGGGACAAGTAGAATTCAAACTTGATGAAATAAATTTTGCAACTCTTGATGTTAAGAGCTTATACACCTCTATAGATCAAGAGTTGGGAATAGATTATTTGAGGAATTTTCTCACACGAAATACAGATATGGGAAATTCAAAAATCAATACAATATGTTCCCTAATGGAAATAGTATTAGATAACAACTTTTTTAAGTTTGATAACAATATCTACAAGCAAATATCTGGAGTGGCAATGGGGGCTAGGGTAGCCCCAGCATTTGCAAACATCATCATGTCCAATTGGGAACAAGAATATCTCAAAAAGCATCCAAACTTTGGTAAAGCAAGTTTCTATGGTAGGTACATAGATGATTTGTTTTTTTTATGGGAGGGGGACAAAATTGATTTTGATAGTATGGTGAATGACCTGAACAAGACAGCAAGTTTTTTGTCATTTAAACACAGTGGTTATGGTAGGTCAATTAATTATTTGGACATCTGCTTGTACATGGATTTAACAAAAAATATTTTACATAGTAAAATATACAGAAAACCTTGTTTCACCAATCAATACCTACATAAAGACAGTCTTCATCCAATTCATATGAAGAAAAATGTCATTAAAGGCCAAATGATTAGGCTAAGTAGGTTAACATCATAAGATAAGATCTACTATGATGAATTACTGTTGTTAAGAAATCTGTTTTTGGAAAGAGGTTACAAAAAACATTGGGTAAAGAGGCTAGAAAAAGAAGTTAGAAAGCTTAGAGATGGTATAGCTAAACCAATTTTGACCATCAACAAGTCTGGAAGCATGGAAGAAATTTCAATTGGTATCATAGAAAAAAGGAAAGATGTAAGTGAATTTTACACTGCCTTTCCTCTTCCAATATCCAATGAAATGTGGCTCATTAGAGAAATAATAGAAAAAAACTGGAGGATAATTCTTGGGAACAGAGAACTCATGTCTTGTGTAGGTTTAAAACTAAATTTCACATATAAAAATGTTATCAATATAAGAAATATTTTAGAACATGATAACAAGATAAAAAAGGTACCTACAAGAGAAATTAGCAACAAGAAAGGAACGTTTGCTTGTAAAGATTGCAGACAGTGTCGTTATGTTAGTAATACCTCTTTTGTGACACTTAAACATTTAAATAAAACATTTTGGGCACAGAAGTATTATAACTGTCACAGTGATTGCGTGGTATATATTGCAACCTGCGTAACATGTGACAGTTATTATGTAGGTAAAACTAAGAGAGTGTTGAAACGCAGGATTTATGAACACACTTTAGCAATCAAAAACAAAGATAAAAATAATTCTTTAGCGAGACATTCCCAGGTATGTTTAGATTTCAAAAAGTTTGAGTTCTTTGTCCTAGATTTTGTTGAGAAAGGCTTATTGTTAGGAGACACAAATAATAAGTTAGAACAAAAAGAGACTTTATGGCAGTTGTATTTAGGAGCAGATGAACCTCCGGGTTTGAATGAAGCAATAAACATAAAATGTTTCTTGACACAAAGGTAATCAAATCATCATAATTATCATAGTTATTACATGTAAACATATGAAACATCAATTTTATAATATTAAAGCTTACTATCACAGATGATCAGATGGTAGAGGATACAAGTGAAATGTTATAGGTATGGATGAAAACAATCAAATAGATTAGGATTTGCACTTAAAAGCACTTTGTGCACAGACATTTACATGTACATGTATCAGTAAATTTTCAAGATTCTGTTAGTGTCAGGATGAAACAAGGGTATTCAGTTCCATTTCAGTAATTTTTGGATGAGGAAGTATAGAATATAGTTATGGATTCACATTTGTGACGTAGGTCATGGTTGTTGTGTATAGGTTGATTTTTTATTTTTCAAAAGAATCGGCTGAATACAGATATGGTCATGTGTGTCATTTTGTAATATACAGACACACATGCATATATGTATGTGTATATGTGTATGTATGTGTATGTGTACATATATGTATATATGTGCATGTATGTATATATATATATATATATATATATATATATATATATATATATATATATATATTTTCATATATATATATATATATATATTTTTTTTTATTGCATATATACATTTTTTTATTGCATTTTATTTGATTTTCCATTTTTATTTTCACATCCTCCATAATAATTTTTTGCAGAGAGGTTTGAAAATTAGTCATTAATCCATAGACATTTATACAGAAAAGTTTGTCAATAATTTTCATTATTAAGATACATTTTGTAAAATAATACATAGATAAAGATAGAACATGGCTGCATAAAATAATGTGTGTTTTAACTAATTGTATATACAAGTATGTTTGTTCAATGTGATATTTAGTATTTGAACAGAATATTTATTAGAAAGTGAATGATAAATTATTTTATAAAAAGTGTAAATATACATCACAGCCTGTCTTTTGGTATAAAAACGGAAGTTTGGGAGATCTCCCGTTTTTTCTGAGGAAGTTCACGTTTAGAATAAAAAGTGAAAGAAAGCGCTAAAATAATCCATCTGGCTGTGTGGTTTCCTTCAAGTTTGTTGGTTACTGATAATCTATTTGCTGTTCAAAGAACCATCAACCTCTCTCAGTTGTACTGTATGACTGTATGTAGTTCACTTTTTATAACTGATTCTAAAGGTTTGAGTGTTATCTTAATGAGTTAAAAGCCCTGTTTTTGTAAGGGAAGCAAGATCTCTCTCCAGATGCCATTTTGAAAGTAGTATTTGTTGAAAGCACAACCAGGTTCAGTTTTTAAATCAAGCAATACCTCTACAAAGGGCCAGCAGGAATGTGCTTGATGGTGAGGTTAAGGTAGACATGTTACTAAAAGGATTTCCTATTTTTTCACTTGAGTCATGGAAGACAACTGCAACTGTCAGGGTTATAAAACTGCTTGGCAGGGAGGATAGGATATGAGGGAAGTGAGCCCTCCCAAAGGGGAAATTGGTTATATTTGTGAAGAGGGTGAAAGAGATGTGCAGCTAAGACTGTGAAGCATAAGGATCGTCTTCTCACCTATGATGCCAGGAATAGATGTCTATTTGTAAGGGTATTTGAGTACTTAAATCAGGATGGGGCAGAGAAGGAAGGAAGGATCAAGGTGCTAACAAAGTTTAAGGGGGGGATCTGTGCATTGTCTCCGAATATTGGATAATTCCTAATCCAATCAAAATATGATAGCTTAGCAAAGAAAGTACGAAGAGAGGGCACAAGCATTGTTTTACTCCAAGAGATTAATTTAAAAACTAAGGCGGCATTAAAGATGGCAAGAGTACTTGGGATTTGCTGGAAATAAAGGGTTGAGGGGGAAAGAGTGATGCTGATTAGGAAGTCAATGAGAGCACTGCTTCAGTTCACTAGGAAGACTGGAGATGGTATGTGGAGCACATAACGGATGAATACATGGGGGGTTTACGAAAGAGGGAATATGTTGAGACCAAACAAAGATGATTAAAAGTTCTGTAGACAGTTTTTTGAAGAATAGAAAGTTAGAACAGAGAAATGCATTTAAGACATCACAATGGGACACTTTAATTTAGCAGAATGTCTAGAGTTGCGTAGCAAATTTGGTAGACATGATCCTCAGGTTAGATGTAGGAAAGCTGTAGAGCAGAGGAAACATAAAGGAAATGGATAGACAATTGGTACCTGAAACACTCACTCACTGAAGAAATTTGGCAGATGTCATACTCTGTTGAGTGGCAATATATGTATATTAAATGTAGCGGCAAGCAGGGCAAAAGAATATACATATTTTGGTGAGGGGAAATGTAAAAAAAAAAACAAAATACTTTTTTTTTTAATTCAAAATTATTGAAAAATGTCTCAAAGACTAATGGCATATGGCACTTCACTAAGACAAGTTAAAAGGGGTGGTTGCTAAGGCTAAAAGACATGATAGTGGCTATGGCTGAAAAGAATTATGACCTCTATGGCTGAAAGGAGTGATGGCCACTATGGCCGAAAGGAGTGATGGTGATTATGGCTGAAAGGACTGATGGTCACTATGGTTGAAAGCAGTGGCAGTGACTATGGCTGAAAGGACTGATGGTCACTATGGCTGAAAGGAGTGATGGTGACTGTGGCTGAAAAAATCAATGGTGACAAAGGCTGAAAACAATGATGACAGCTATGGCTGAAAGGAATGATGGCAACTGAGAAGCTGCAGACAAACAAAGCATGTTAAGGAAGCATTTATTGGCTTCACCAGTATGAACTCTATAAATAATTAGGTGAAGGAGAGTAGTGGTGGTGGGATGTTAGTAAGGCAGTCCTTAGGGGGTTGTGGCTAGGTAAGGAAATATTTTATATTTATTGATTTTTTTCATTTGTTTGTTTATTTATTGTTATCCAGTTGGGTGGATTGGTCTATTGACCATTTTCAGCTATGGCCAGGGCTCTGAGAGCAGTTAAAGAGTGTAATGCAATAGTAGAGATATAATACAAAAGAAATGAGCATTACAATGTTGATCAGGGAACAATACAATTGATATAATTTGTATCCCAAGCACTAGGACATACGATAAATGAATTGCAGGCATAGAGCATACAGCATATTATTATATGAGTCTGGTTAAGGTGATACCATTAAAAAATACTGCAGGCCTATGTGATTGGGGCAACATAAGTCCCTAGAGCAGATCTGTGTGATTGGAACAACATAAGTCCTTCATGGTAGTAAGTGTTTTTATTTGATTGGAACAACATAAGTCCTTCATGGTAGTAAGTGTTTTTATTTGTTTGGAGAGGTAGTTCCATGCAGCAGGTCCATGATGTCAGAAAGCTTTTTTCCCGTATGGTAGTTTTGAAGTGAGGTCATATATATGTGAAAACACCACCCTGGGTATTCCTTAGGTAGTAGGTTTTTTCCCCTGAAATGAAATTTAGCACTTAAAGGCACACAATATTTTAGCTTTAGTATTTTGAACAGAAGGAAGCTGTAAAGTAAACTCCCTATTGGAAATGGAAGGCCATTGGTGTCCCTTTATGAGGGAGATCATAGGGTAAAGAAAGTTAGCTAAAATCAGTGAGCTTGAAAGGAATTTTAGATTTCTGCAGAAAGAGGAGGATGTAAGTATTCCTGTCAACCAGCAAACATTCAAAATGTGCACAAAGGCCCTTGAACTATATGTATATCTAGTCAAAAATCTGGACATTTATGTAGTATAAAATTTGAATTCTCAATAGCACATAACTCTTCTCACTTCCTGTAAGAATGTGGAATACTACTCAGAAAAATAGTGACAAAAATGATGGAAAATATAAGCACACCTGCATGTCCCCACGGTTAAGTGACGTTAAAGACATGCAGGTAGGTGTGTGCATGGGTGTGCCTTCTTTGAAGGTTGGGCATTGGGCTGGCAACTCAGCACCATAAAAATCCACTGCCAATCATTAGTGGACCGGAGTTCCACTGTGGCGACCCCTAACTGGGAATTGCTAAAAGACATTACTATATCAAAGAGACAGTGCAAATCATGTTGACTTTAAGGAATTACACTGTAAAATTCTACCATTCAAGGTCATTTATTTTTGCTGCTGAAAAAAGGAATGTGTTATCTTTCAATAAGTTATTGTTACCACTACTATGTTGGTCATGTAGTGTGGTTTTCTGTGTACTAGACAGCTTCAAAAATCACATGTGATGAAGGGGATTCAGAAAATTGTGTGAAGGAATAAATCAAGCCTAAAAACTGGGACATACTTCCAAAAATTGGGACATCCTGTACTGGAGTAAATCAGGCCTGAAAATAGGCACATTTCTCCAAAATAATTTCAGTTGAGAGGCTTGGATGGGAGGATGATAGTGCTAAGGGGTTCATCAAGGAAATTGTTATGACAGGTATGCATACCTCTCAAATGTCCAGATTTCCACAGAATGCCCAGATTGTTGGTCTGTTCCTCATAAAACTGGTGGTTTTCTACATTTTTTGTGACAAATTAGTAAGGACTGAATTAACTATATGACAGCCATTTGAGTTTCTGACTTCATATCCTTCAGAAAATGTTTGGTAACATAAGAACTTTTATTCTAGCAACTTTCTAAGTTTATAAGAGCAATACTTAAAATGTATCCCTATGTTTGCAGCTTTATCCCACCAATATATTTGGCTTTATACAGATTTTTTCTGCCAAGAGGTTGAGAGTTATACCAGTATAGTACAAAGAAGTATTTGAAGTGAAGAAAGCCTTAACTAGAAGACAAACATTTTTGTGGAAGAAGTTGGAAAAGACTTTAGTCGATAAATAGAAAAAAGATGGAAGGATATAACATGTTGAAGCTAGAGAAAGAGAGAGGGCAGAGTGTATGTTAAAGAGGTAATGCCAAAACTCTGTGATGGCATTTAGAGCACCAAAGGAAAGTAAGTGTGACAAATGGAGAGAGAGGGTGAAACTAAATGAAGAACACAGCAATGTTCTGGACAAAAAAGGGTGATTTAGGGGGGTGATACAAATGGCACTGGTACTGAAGGGGTAGAGACAGGGATGTAAGAAATAATTTCATTAGAATTTTACAGGAATATGATTAAAGGAACAGAAAAAAAGATCTTAAGAAGCTATTCAGTATTAATAGTAGCAGTTAGAATCTGCCATGATTGCTATTGAAACTACAGGTAGTGCTGATGCCAAAAACATATCAAGGTAGAAAACAACTGTGCCACTACAGAAGAATCTCCCTCATTAATAGGAATGCTACAATCCTGAGACATATATTCTTCAATTAATTCATTTACTTGCATTTATTTACCAGGAAAGTCTGACTGGGGTGAGAGAAAGAGACCACTTTTCAGTGGAGGCCAAGGGAGAAAAGCCCCAACACCATTCTTAATAATACATTGTACAAGGCTACAGCAGTAATTTATACATTATGCAGAAAAAAAATTTATGAAGCAAAACACATTATGGGAAAATAAATGTTATGACAGGGATAATTAGATAACACACACACACACACACACACACATATATATATATATATATATATATATATATATATATATATGGGTTACCTTCATTTGACTGACAGTTCATTTAACTTGACTCGGACCAAATGACTGAAACTTCATTTGACTGACACTTCATTTGACTGACAGTTCATTTGACTGACAGTTAGTACTAGCAGTGTGCAGAGGACTGTAAGGCAAGTAAAAGGAATATGCCCTTTTCCCCACTGTAGTGCAACCCTGGAGTTAGTATATATAGTTGGGGGGTGTAGCCCCCCACTTAGTTTGATTTTATATTCTCTGCTTTTGGTTTTATATTGTTTAGTAAAACCAAACTAGGTGGGGGACTGCACCCCCTTACACCCCCTAACTATATATAATAACTCCAGGGTTACACTACAGTGGGGAAAAGGGCACACTCATTTTACTTGCCTTACAGTGCTCTACACACTGCTAGTACTAATTGTCAGTCAAATGAAGTGTCAGGGAAATTAAATTTCAGTCATTTGGTCCGGGTCAAATGTTTGTCAGTCAGATGAACTGTCAGTCAAATGAAGGCAACCCATATATATATATATATATATATATATATATATATATATATATATATATATATATATAAAGTGTTTACAATATATAAAAAACTATCTTAAGAAACCATAAAGGAGTTCAAAGGAAATATTTTCACTGAGTACATACAATGGAGACCATATAGACTGCTGCTGAAACAATACCGAATAATTAGGTTATTGACATATGGTAGCCATTTAAAATGTTGGCACTAGCAATGCTGGGTTCCAGACTGTGGAGATTAAATACCTGCCATTTCTCAGAGTATTGTCTTTTGTCTGAGGTATGCAACCATTGCAGTGGCATGTCAGGAAGTAGTCACACCTCCATATCAGGGGCGTGTGTAGTCCCTTCACAATGATGCAAAAGCAGATGTTATCATTAATGGGTGAGACAGGCTCCATAAATACACATTTTCTAATTGCTGTCAGCATGATGGCTGTGTGATTGGTTCTTGCCTCATAGGGATGAATAGACTGGGAGCCACTCTTACTCTGTGAGGAGGAAATAGACCAATAGACTGTAAGAAGCAAATGGTCAGCAGGTAGCAAGTGTCACAAAGAACACAATTAAAAAATAATGCCTGTTCTCAGCCTTCTAACCAGAAAATGATCATGTGTTCAGCAGCATGATCCCTGTTACCAAGATATAATAAGTAAAGTATTTATGGAGGCTACGTCTAAATTTTAAGTCATGTGGAAATGAAAACAAATTAATGCAGTTTCAGTATAAGAAAGAGTTTACATTTTCATTGTGACCTTTTTTTGATCATGGAGGAATCTGTATACTAATGTGAATGTTTACACGTCAAATACATTGTGTACCAAATCAGTGAAAGGCCTCCTTTGACATGATGGCCAGTCCTGTGTCACCACAATATTAACATTTTTTTCCATTGCAGCAGTGCTCTATACATAGTCAGTTTTGACCTAAGTAAAGTTCATGTTCTATGCCGTTCTTTTCTTTGCATCACTTAGTATCAGAATATGCATTGGTTATTATTTTTACAAGACATATTCATTTGATAGCAATGCTTTCCTGATATGTATTTGTCTCTGGCATAATGTGATTAACTTTTACATTCTGAATATTTATCAATTCTTTTGGATGCCATGTATACCTTAATCTACATATTATATTCAATAAAATATAATTAATTCACATGAGCAAGAATGTTTATAAGGACTCTGACTTTCATTTTCTGCGAACATGCCATACGAGAATTTAGGCTAATTATTAGAAAACACTGGATTTCATGAAATTTGGCATTTTAGGATTGATGAAGCATTTGTAGTACTTTATCCCCTCTCTAGAAAGACACAGATACACCTGACTGAATTACCAACCATTAATTATGAATTCTGCAATTAAATCATCCATTAAGCACTCTTTGATAAATATTGAACTTAGACTTTTTCCAACCATTTAAATGTATGCTTTATATTTTTTATTTCTCTCCAGAAGTTTATTGTGCAGAATTTGTAATAAATCTCTAGGAAAACTAATGAGCACTTGGCAAACAATGTGAATAATAGGCCTTTGTACTCCAGGTAAGCTGATTGCATAAAGCACTTGCTGTATAATATATAGTCCATAACAGCTAGAGCGTTGGAACAGCTGTCAAATGATCACACCATTATCAGTTTGAAAATGCACTAATTATTTCTCTAAGGCTGTAAAAGCAAGGGCAATGGAAGAGAAGGGTTTCACATTTCTGAACCAGGTGTCTTCCTGGGACTAGCCCCATATTTCTACTGGTCGGGGCATTCCTCCAGCTGCACCTCTTCTATTAACAAATCATAACCACATTTCTCACCACTCTTCTTTCAATATTTTATACTTTATCATCGGTAGTTTTTGATCACTAAGCAATAGGAGAAACCTTATCACATCCTTGTTTTGAAAGTATTAGCTTTAAAAGCTTGAAAGGGGGCCCCAGTGCAGGACAGATGAACCTGTGTCGTGTTTCCATTCCATGGGCAGGTCTTCTCTGCATCGCAAAACCTATCTGCTTAGGGACGTCCTCTTTCCAGCAGTAAATAACTATAAGTATATAGAAGAAAATATTTTCTCAATGTGTCTGCAAGAAAATTCATAGTCACTGATTACCTGCTTCTACCCCTTCTATATGCATTCCCCATATTTACAAATCTAAATAACCCCTTAGCATATTACAGCCAAATGAAGCAGCTAGGTATTTCTGCAGTTACATCCTACTGACACCTCTAGGCATCAAATATTACTTGTTCATATTTGCATTAATAATTCCAAAACTATGCCACATACAGATTATGAAAACATTTCATCTTTAAGCTTACACAATGGCAAAGACATCTTTTTGATAGTCCATCCAACTCTAGTACAGGTAAAGATATTCATTTGTTCACATATTTATATTGTCATAAATTCCTTTTTTTTTAATATCTCTTTAGTCACATAGTACAAACTGAGCTGCTTAGCCTTAAATGAAAGCTCCCAGCGAGATGAACAAAATTCAGCTGACAGTACGTGCATAACCTGAGTGGTTGCTGAGGTACTGTAAGTTGTTTACAAATTACAGACTTTGCTACTGTGTTTACTCTGACTTATAAGATCCATTTTAAGACATAAACCTAAAGAATGCCACCAGTATAAAAATAGTTTGTGCTAAAGAAGTTGCCATTTACATTTATTTAGTAACCACTATGGTTCCAGAGATGTGAACATTTCTTTGAAATGTGAGAATACAATTTGATTCTATCACAAAGTTTAGGCCCCATCCCTTGTAAATGAAACTGCAACCTTCTATAGCTGTATAGGAAGGAATGAGTTAAAACTGAACTCATCACATACTACAATGAAATAGCCAACTTTGCCCCAAATACCCCACTAAAATCCCACCACTGCATAGCCCTTAGAGATTTGCGCTGGCTAGAACGCCCCCTACTACCTTACATAGTCACAACTCAAGTTAGTCCACAACTTAAATAATTTCCTTAAAAATGCCCATCTTTGAAAAATATGCTTCAACCATACTCCAATTCTACACTACAATGGTCAAGTAACCCTTTCTCCTATCCATGTCCAAAACAAGCAACTCAGCTGGGGATCCTCTATGGTCTCAATGAGTCACTAAAAGTTGGAACTCTACCCTGTTCCAAATAAAACAGACAGACAGACAAGATACAAGTATTCGAGTTACTACTAAAACAATGGACAGGATTCACGAAGCCTCTGTGTAAGAGTTACAAGGCTTACATGAAGGCTGCAGTTAAACAGTGTGACGTCAGCATGTCATGCATATGCATGAGGGCATGCTGAATCACACTTAAGGCTTACACGGTCCGTGGAAGACAGTAGGGGGTGTGTCCGTAGGCCGAGCCCTGCAAGCGGACATGCCCCCAGAAGAGTAAAAGTGCCCAAAGTAAACCCCCACAACAGAGTGCATGGAAATGTGAATAAACACAACACAACACATGCTCCCACAGACTATGAACATAAAATTATATAAATGAACATGTTATATATTTTTTTAATTGTAAAGATGTTTGCCCGTGAGTGCGCTCGTTTGCGTGGGCGTGCCTGTAGCTCAGCCACTGTTAGCAGTAAGTGAAAAAGCATATAAGAACTAACTATGCAAAGTAAGCCAAAAAGCAATAGCGTAGTGGTAGAGATGTTGGCTGAAGAGCAGGCAGTCATGGTTCGAGCCCCCATAACATCAATTTTTATTTTTAGTGAAATAAGCACTAAACAGGTCCCTGACATATATGTACACATATAAAGTTATATTTTATGTAAAATGTAATGAAATAGGCCATTTATTTTGAAGAAATGTGAGATAACAAAATAATAAAAAATGCCAGATGTGCCTATAGCTGAGCTACAGTTTAACAAGGTGAGTGCATCTCCCCGTAGGTGAGCAGTGGTTTAACAGGTGTAAAATGAGTGCCCAAAGGTGAGCAGTGGTTTAACAGGTGCAAAATGAGTGCCCGTAGGTGAGCAGTGGTTTAACACGCTGAAACTGTGTGCCCCTAGCTGAGCTGAGCGTAATATGCGTGCTGACAGCCAAATGAAGAGTAAACCAGCGTAACCTGTTTGGGCGGAGCTGCGCATCGCACCAACAAGCTAACCAAAGGGCAATGTTGAGCAAGCTGTAACAAAACTGCCTTTACACAGACACACCCCCTAGCCTGTCTAGACAGTCATAAAATATAAAAAGCAGTGGCCAGGTACGAACCCAGGATACCATGCACCATAGTCAAGGCACTGAACCACTAAGCCATGACAGCTGTACTTAGAAATGCAGTAGTAGCAAATATATAGGAATGAATAGAAAGAGGAGCATGACAAATCAGGTTTTGTGAAGCTGATACAATTCCAAAATGGCCAATCACAGATAAGTGTGGGAAAAACTGCATATATAAGCCCCATAGGTGGGAATACACAGCATAACTGATTGTAGAGCTAACTTGCAGCCAGAATATCAGGAGTAGGTGAGGGTAGTTGCTTCCGAGCACAGAGGTGGGGCGTTGAGGAGTCCAGATATATGGTCTGGCTCCTTGTCCACAATCATGAGGCCCAACACATGCAGGGCCAGGTCCTGTGGGGAGCATATAGGGCTGAGGCGTGGGACCGGTTGGCTCATGATCTAACCAGTGCCACAGGGATTCCAAGGACTGGTGAGCAGGTCCGTCACCACCATGCGGACCTGAAAAGACATAAGCAGGACCAACTGAACCTTTGGATCCAGGAGGCCCGGCAAATGCCCAATGCCCCACTACTGGGTAAGTTACATCTAATTATGTATGTAAGAAATTAACCTAGCTGATATTATGGAGATGTGTATTCCAATATTACTTTATTTATATTACAGCTGCAGGTGTCTGTTCTGCGAACCGCAAAGCCTATGGCGATAGGCTGGTGTGGTTGCACCACCAGGCAGGTCAGTAATCCTCTCCCTGTAACTGTAAATAAATATAAAAGTATGACAGTTAGCAAACGAGTGCAGTGTAGTCACTAAGTAATAAAATGTGCAAGTAACAGTGTAAGAGTGTTTGCAAGTATTGCTTGATTACAAAAGTGTGTTGCAGTCTGTAATCCAAACAGAAAAATGAAAATGCCTGAAATAAAGTCTGAAATAAAGATGCCCCACCTGTAATATAATAGTACACAACCTGCAGCAGGCTGAAAAGTACAGCTGCAGAAGATGAGCAAATCACATGTGTGAAATAAATCCCTGTTGAAATACTGAAACATGACAGAAGTGAGACTGTTGGAAAGGATTGTAATAACTACAGGTAAAACATGTCAATAAAGCCTAGAAGTAAGTACCATCCTGAATTGTAAAATTAAAACAAGTGAGAGAGTGTGAGAAAGAGTTATGAATCCACCAATAAAGTAGCAATAACTCCTGAATAAAGTATACTGCAGTTAGTACATAATGAAATGAATGTGACAAGCAAAACCAAACTGCGAAATGTGTTCAAAATGTCCCTGCAGCTGGAATATGTATCCCAAAATCTGGATATGTTGCTCTCAGTCTGCAATATGCAGATAGTATGATTGTCTGAAATACCAAACATCCACAGTTGTCTATAGCTATATAAAGCAAATGTAGCAGGATGATGTAGCTGAACAAAGCCAGATATGAACGTGTATGAATAAAAATGAAAATATATATTGATGTAGCATTAACATTCCTATCACCAACTTGAAGTAGTTATCACATAGGAAACTGTAGGTAGAACTGTAGTGTGTATATATCTGCAGCTATTAGAAATTTACAGCATATGTATTGGTAGTTGAAGATGTTAATTATATTTTCTTCACCCTACCCTATAACCACATATAATCCATTCCACGTGAAATTGGTATGTGCAATCACAATTAACACCCCCGGACATTTGTCCTGTTGGGTCATACATATTTGCATGTACATTGATGCATCTGCCCTGTTCATACATCCAAACCTGATGGCATGTTGCCATCAATCAACCCTGCATGTTGTTGGACTGTGTATTGCTGTTCAAATTATGCATGTGTTATGCTCGCTGTTCAATGGTGTGAATATCTGGGTGTCTGGTTAATGGGAATACTAATGCATGCTGTTATAACTAATTGCGAATGGTATTGTATGTTACTAACCCAAACTGTCATGACATAATGCAAAACATAGGACGACAGGGAAGGCGGGTTCCAGCGGACCCACCTCTCCCACCTCAGCTGGCGAGTGCACCTGGCAGTAGTGCCCAGTCCAGACCCTCCTCCGGTGGCCCTGTGCCACTTGTGGGTGGAAGCGCTGCAGGGGATGGAGCTCGTCCCCCCTCTGCAAGTGTGGCCGGAGGAAAACCACCACTCACCCTCCGTAGCATCCGGACTGTGGTGCGTAGGGAGATCCAGGAATCTGTTCTTGGGCCCCTACGCCAGCTTGAGTCACAGGTGGCACAACTAACGAGCATGCCTGTTGCCTGGCCTACACAGTCCCCAGCACAGCCCCGTCCTGGGCAGTGAAGGCACAGTGGCAACTGCCCATGGGTGGGGATATCAGTTCCACTGTTGCCATCTGTGGGCTCATGGGCTCTGGATATCCAAACATCCATCCCCGTCAATTGTGTAACCCCCCCACACGTGTCATACACCGCCCCTGTATGCGTCTTGTTTGTCTTGTCTGTTGACCTACCCAACCTACATCCCCAGCTATACCGACTTCCTTTACCTGACATACCACTCTCACCTGAAAAAAAAAAAAAAAAAAAAAAGGCACTCTGTACCCACAAAAAAATTACGCCCCATAAATAGCTGCCCATTTTGTACACATGTCTGCTGGACATGGAAACTGTCAATTACAATTGGCTGTACAACAAGTATTATTGTTGTCCTTACACCTCTCTCAGGGGTGGAAGGTTACAAATGTCACACCAAATTACAAACATATGCACAGCTGTTGCTGATGAAGAAATGGGCAGCTATGGTCCTTGCCTACATCCCTCCTGCAAAACCCAAGCTTTTTTCCCTACTGTCTTACCCTCTTTGTGACCCCTTTTTCACTACTTTCCTGTCTCCCCATTTTCATTTCTTTCAAAGAAAATAGCACAGGTCTGCACAAGAGTAAGCACTTTTAAGCGGTTGTAAGTGGTTGTGCGCAGAGCTGAATGCCAGTGCGCATGCATGAGCTCTGCGAAACCAGCGCTAATCCAGTTACAACTGCTTAAAAGTGCCTTAGTCACTCTGAATGACAGGTCCTGTAGTCAGTTCAAAAGCAAAATAAAATCCCACTGTCAGTCCCGACCCCAGGACCTTGGAAAGAGTAGTCTGCATGACTTACCACTAAGCCATGACTGTTATATAAGAACATTCTGCTACAATAAATATATCATGTAATAGTAGGAATGAATGTAAAGGGAATATAGGATGTGTAGTACACAAAGATGTCATGTAAATTTACAGTCAAATCTAGTAGATTTCTATAATAGTAGTGTGTGAACAGAAACAGCCATGCTAGTTGGTAGCTAGTAGGTAATAATGTCAGCTATTATATATATATATATAAATATATGTATATATATATATATATATATATATATATATGTATATATATATATATATATATATATATATATATATATATATATAGTTGTAGGTGTCAGTGTACATACACACTTAGTACAGGAAACAGGAGAGATGAATGGAGAAATGTTAATCTACAACACAGCCTGAATTATGAGACAGATACTAACCTTTACACTCACAGAATAGTGTCCACAGCATACCAGCATGGTCCCCGCCCTTACAATCTGAAAGGGCAATGCCTATCTCACATACCCTTTTATAGCACTGTCCTGAAATCACAGTGAGAACTGCAATCAGTACACAACTGGCTGCATGCAATTAGCAAATGCTGGCTAACAATTGGTGCAGAGGCCATCACATGGACATATGCAGATACCTACAAAAGCATCCTGTACTCCCAGTCCATGCATGCAATACTTTCATTGCACTGTCTGGAGGCAGAGAGAGAGAGAGAGAGAGAGAGAGAAAGAAAGAAAAAAAGGAAATAAAAACACAAACAAAAACTACACTTAAGAAAATCTAATTTGAAGCTGTCATCAGTGACAGTATCAAGCTGGGCTAGCAGCAGCAGGAACCTATACTAACAGTAACGCAACCAGCTGTGACAAACACAGGTAATGTAAAGTAACAATGTAATAGTCTACATACTGTGAACCCTCTATATGTGTTATTGGTCTGTATCTATATGTATGTCTATGTGATAAGTTGTGTGTACATTGTTTTACCCAAAGGGGATGACTATACATTTCATGCCATTCAGTGTTAGGCCATGATTCTGGCACCAGTTGTCTGTTTCAGTGAGGCCTGTCTGTAGGATGTGTGTCAGCTGGTGTATCGACTATGGTGCCTAGTTTGCAGTCATCTGGGAACGTTGTCATCTACAACCCGCCCATGTTTGCTTTCACATCTGAGAAGTAAATGCCAAACAAGAGGGGTCCTAGGACAGAGCCCTGTGAGATACCACTTGTGACTGGCTTTGAGTCTGACATGGCTCCCGCAATTTTGACTTTATGGATTCTTTTGTTCAACCAGTTTGCAACCCATCATGTGGCATATGTATTAACATTTAAGCTGATGAGCTTGTCTATGATGCCTGAGTGGAGTATTGTGTTGAAGGCCTTAGTCAAGTCCAGGTAGGCTGTATGGACTGCTTTGCCCTCATCAATGGCTGTAGTGACTGTTTTGAAAAGGTCAACCAGGTTCAAAAGGCAGGATCAGACCTTCACAAAGCCAAACTGGGTGGGATCAAGTGTCTTTAGGTCCCCAATATCGCTGTATATGAGTTCCATAATGAATCTTTCCATAGCTTTGCAGACCATGCTGGTTAAGCTTATGGGGCGGTAGTTCCCAGGGTCAGTAGAGGTGCCTCCTTTGTGTAGTGGGACCACTGTTGCTGTACGCCAGTGTTCAGGTACATATCCCATAGTAAGGCTAAGATTAAATATCAGTTTTATATGCGGTTGTAGCTCCTCTTGGAGTTCACGTAGCACACATTCAGGGATACCAGCAGGTCACATTGATGCTGTGTGTTCTGCTTTGCTGAGGACAGCCCTCACCTGGACATCTGAGATGACAGGGAGGTTACATTCAGCTGTGATAAGTATGTCTTCTTTTGGGGGAGAGGGAGGGGGGATATTTGCACTGAACCTGTCTGCCAGAATGTTGCCAATATCTGTGGGTTCAGTGAATTTTATGTAGTTATGTACTAACTCTGAGCATATCTGAGGCTTTTGGTCCATGTTTCTAACAAAACTGAAGAAGGCCTTGTGGTTATCTTTAGTGTCCTTGGCCATTTCTCTCTCAGAGTTGGCCTTGGATGTTGTTATGAGAGAACTTAGCTTATTACTAGTGCTGACCACAGATGCCTTCCCTTTATGTGATTCTGCTCTGTCCTGCAGTAGCCTCCTTCTATCGTTATACAATGTGTCTTTGGCTGGGGTCCACCAGACAGGATGCTTAACCTTTGTGCATAGGGTCTGGGTTAGAATTGTGTGTGCATGTTCCATGCATTCTTGGGGATGTCCGTGGGAAGCATTTGCAAAGGGGTCAGCATTGTGGGTTGTGGCTTCAACTGGCACAGTGGGCTGCATGGATACCATCTCAGTCCTAACAAGTGAAAATCTGTCTATTCACATATATTTCAAAGTAGTCTACTGTGCTGGTGGTGGTGGTGGGATATGTATATCCAAGCCGATTATTTTGTGTCCAGATCACACTAGTTGATGACGTTCCACATACAGTACCTTGTTATGAACCCCCAGAGTGAGGTGGTGCATTGGACCTGTCTCAGTGTGCTGACTGATGGGGCTTGGTACTATGTTGTATGGAATGTGGCAGGTATTGTTGCACAGGTGTCGGCTGAGCACTGATATCTGGCCATGTACATGTGTATCCACCATGAGACACACATGTGCTACATATGGGAGTAGTAGTATATCACTACAGTTGAGTATCATGTATAGTATGTGAGCCATATTTTGCTGACATAGTTTGCTGATATCCTGTTTGTGTTCTCTTTCAGGGACATGGCGCGTCAGCAAAATCCTGCCTACTCTGCTGCAGAAGATGAAGAGATACACCAGAGCCTGGTGTGGGATTATGACATACTGTTATCCCGCACCAGCCAGAATCAGCAGGAGAGGGCTGCACTGTGGCAAGACCTTGTCCTTAGGGTAAATGACACTGGCACGCATAATAGGACATATGAGTCGGTACAACATTACTGCAGTGATTTAATCAGAAATGTCCGTCAGCGTGCGTCGGATATCCACAGGCAACAGGTCGCCACAGGAGGTGGGGTGGCCACACATCCCCCCCCCTCACCAGACTGGAGGGGCTACTCCTAAGTGTTGTGGCTCCAGCCAAGGAACATCAACAGCAACACACCTTCAATTATGATGGAGGCCGGAGCCACACAGCAACATGACACGGAGCGTGCAGGTAATATGCCATATGTACACTTGACTGTTCTGTACACTGTTAGTTTATGCATGTATAAGGTGTGTCCTTGGTATGTAGCTGTCAACATAGTATGTAATTGTGCAGGTGTGATATAGCCAATTTCAGCAGCTGACATGTGAAAGGCAACTGTTGTACTACTGAACTGTATCATACACCGTATCAATGGCACATTTGTGCCCACTGACACTAATCCCCTCATTTCTGCAGGTCCCTCCGGTGTTACAGCAAGGCAGCCCATCCATGCTGGTGAGTGTGTTTTAACAATACCTATAATAGTCCTGATAGTGCTAGTAATAATATTGTACCTCAGTAGTGCTTTGTGTGTATACTGCGGGGTGTGCATGTGTGCGTGTGTCCACGTGTGCACGTGTCCATGTGTGCACGTGTGCATGTGTGCATATGTGCATGTGTCCACGTGTGCACGTGTGCATGTGTGCATGTGTCCACATGTGCATGTGTGCATGTGTGCATGTGTGCATCACTGGCAACATTGTGTAGACATTGTAAACTGTGTTTCCTGTCTTCCTCCCGCAGGTTCTGGTGCTGCTCTGGTGTCCTGCAGCAGGGAACCTGAATCTGGTGCCACAGGTACTGATAATGATGATATCTGTGTAATGGCACAGGAAGGTGTGTCAGGGTCCATCATTGGTCAGCCAATTGACAGTACACAGCTGTCAACCCCATCATTGCGCACAGTCATCCTGCCAGTACATCCTATGTCACCAATGTCCCTAGGTGATGGACAGGATACAGTGGGCATTGACCAGGGTAATGTGGTATCTGTGGCACATGCTTCCCCACACAGCAGCCATGGGCAGGGTCCTGAGATGGTACCACACAGACAGTTGCCCATGGGTTCTTGTGGGAGCATCCGTGGGCGTACTGCCTCTGGCAGATGTGCCCAAAGAGGTCTGTCAACCTCAGCTATGTTTCGGGCTGTCATGCAGGCACAGTCACATATGGAAAGGTACAGCAGACAGGGTCTGAGGGAGCTGAGAGCATGTCGCACATCCATGACTGACAGTATGCGTGACATCGCGGATGCTATCCGTAATTTCACCGATGTCATAGACAGATGTTGTGGGGACATATTACAGCAGTTCCACAACTACATGTCCATGAGCCAGGGCAATGGTGGGTGGTTGCGGCGTTGACGTGGCCGTATGCCAGCAACAGCAGCAGCTGGCAGTCAGTGTAGATGACAACAGGCCCGCAGATGCCCCCATAGTGCCAGCAACAGCCCCAGCAATGCTGGGTCTGTGCTGTCATCAGACCACCCCAGGAGACCACGTGCACGTGGCTCTGGACAGTCCCAACAGGGACCTGTGTCCAGTCAACGAACACCCACTTCTGATGACAGTACCCAGTCTGGCTTAGTACCGGATACGGTCTGTAGCACCCCTGCCAGGCACAAGTACCGTGTCCGTGGCCACAGACACTGATCTGTATGACCTGCCAGGTGCAGTCTGTGGCTGTCCACAAACTCCAGTATATGGCAGCCATGAGGTGGAACTGTGTGCATGCATACCCACATGAGAAATGTTAACACCTAGGGCTACAACATACACGCACACACTGCACCAACAGTGCCCCTCCCTGTACTGCTGTCCCTCACCAACACACATACACATACATGTCAATTGGTGGTATCAGTGGCAGACTCAGGCATACCTAGTTCACACCCTGTGCATATGATGAAACTGTGCCACCTCCTGCAATCTCCAACATCAGTGCAGGAACAGGTTAACATGTTGCTGATGCACAGGGTGACTACATAGAAGTGTATTACTAGTATCATGTTGGTAACAGTACAGTGTGCTGATATGATTGTGTGTATATCCCAGCATGCCTGATGCAGTAACTGTATGACTGTCCTGAATTGTTATCTACACCCATAGTAAGTACCATAGTGTAACAGCTGCACATTATTGCATACCGGTGGTAAGGATGTCAACAGATAGCCACATACATAGGTAGCACATGGGAGAAGGTAATGCAAGTAGTGATACGCAATGATGGACATGTACACTAATGGTGACATGTTGCCCACAACGACTATGCAATGTGGATGTCTGTGCATGTTGATATGTGTGCAGTACTAATTTAATTTAAATTAAATTAAATATTAAATAATATCAGTTTTACCATGGACATCTGAGCTGTGCATTGCTGGGTACATGTTTATAGTGCCTGCATATTTTTACTGTTACCTACTGGAAGTGGTAACCTTCTTTCTTGTACAATGGACTACTTCCAGCCCTGCTTACTGTAGCTTTGTTTGCATGCATGTTTGCTTGAGGTTCCCTGGAACACTGATTCCACCTGCAATGCAGATTTACAGAGCTTCTGTGGATTCCTAGTGACATCTGCATAGCGTACTATACGTATGTCAATGTCTCACTTGACAGAACATCACTGTCTGTCCTGTTTGCATGTACATTGCCTGTGACACATTGCATATGACTTACCTGGCATTTGCCCATGTGTGCAGTCATAAATGCCAGTGCTATGAAATCAGTAGCAGTACACCCACACATACTCACCTGCAGTATGTTGTTCCCCATTGGCCCTATGTGTTGGTAATCACCATGGCAATCACACTACTATGATAGCATGTGCAAAGGTAACCTGTGAATCACCTCTATGGTCCAGTTGTGGTATATGTGAGTCATGTGGCAATGTCACAGCTGCCACATATATGCAGTCAACCCTCTCCCCTGGCCAGGAATGTACAACACATGTGTGAGATGCAACCACATAGCCAATCTGGGGACTGAGCACTCTGAACCCAGTACTGCCATACCCTGTCAGGTGACATGACATACTACAGTGACTACAATACCAGTCTGACATAGACCTGCACTGACAACAATCCAAGCACATAAACACACTGGGGCATACTTGGAGCCTCAGAATAGCATCCTGCCTGAGCATCACACAGCTCCGCAGCTGGCACACAGGCATACGTTAAGTTGGAACAGAGCACATGCCACACATGGCACACACATCCCGTGTGCCAAACACTCACAGCCTGTAGGGCTACACAACACACCTGCTACAGATGTGTCAGGTACCTCTCTTGGCCAGTGCAGTGGGGTCCCGCTCAACAGGCTGTACATGGCGAAGGTCACAGTGATATGCCCGTGGGGCACTATGGTCCACCACATAGCACATGCATACAGGTCAGTCAGAGGCATGGAAACATATGACTCAATCATTGTCCATGCCACTATGGATGACCTGAGACATATTTCCCTGGACTACATGATAGGGAACATAGAAGGGCTCTCTCAGCATGTGGCACGGGCTGGTATGAGCCTGACCTTGGTTGCCATCATACCTTCACCAGGTATGCTACCACAATATGTAGGAAGGGTGTTCTATGTCTACATTCTGCTCAATCTCCAATGTCATTCATAGGGTATCCAATGGCTGTCAGCGTGTGCTTACATGCTAGGGAAGCCACAATGATTTGCGAGGGGCAGCTTGCACGTGTCACCCATGAGCCATTGTATATTGGTGAAGCCTCTTGATACACACATAGTGCCTTTTGCTGCAGGGCACAGATTACATAGCCACATGGGACAGGACACTAACAGTAATGCTGCACAACACCAGCAGTGTACACTGCAAGATGCATGCACTGGACACTGTCCTCAGCACGGTAAACCGCAATAACTGTGCTGTAACAGATTCCTGATTCATGGCTCACAGGTGCAACCCATCACTGCCAGGTTATACCTCATACCATGCCTGTCATCCCCTGCACATGTACCACACATGAACAGGGGGGAGGTATCTCAAGGCACCACAGATACATACACCTCCAGGTTGTTGGCACATCACAAAGCATCAGGGCCTATCCATGTGCAGCTAACAGTGTGTTGGACTGCCTTCTGGTTCATAGCCTGGCACACACAACCCTTCCATACACAGGAAACCCACCTGTCCTCCCTAACAACACTGGGAATATGATGGTCTCTAGATATGTCATTATATGGCTGGACTGCATCCAGCCGAACATTGTGTGTGAGCATTACTGTAGCTACAACACACTAGCTGAAAGGTTCCCAGCATGTAGTCACTGAATTGCAGTGGAACAACATGTTACCACTCCCACAACAGGTGGGAACATGCAGCACCTGTTCATCGACTACATGTAGACTATATGGCCCAGACCAGATGTGTATCCCCCGCTGTTAGGATGATACCATATACAACTCACACTGTATATACACATACCGCATGCAGCCCCTGCACAGTAAGACACAGTCATAATGTTATGCAGTGCAAGTACCATTTATTCACTTGAGGCACATGTCAGACATGGTAACTATTGAAGGTCACAGGTATATATGTGTATGTGTCACACACATACATCATGTGTGCATTGCCATTGCTGGTTTAAGCAATGTCATGCATTGTTATGAACAACAACCCACACATGGGCATTTTGTGTGACACAAACACACGTGGCAGTTGTGGGTTTCCAAAACATACCTATCTGTGCTCTGACAGTAGTAATAGACCCAGTAGCGGAGCGCACTATTTGCATTACTGGGCGATTAGCCCTGTTTGGCTGTACTGGTAGTGTGGTGACATCACCTGTGTTTACTGGGGGAATATGCAGCATCTGGTGTATTGTAGTAGTTGTCAAAAGAAACTGTTCTCTTACACTTGCAATTACACACAACCTACTACCCCCCACACACACACTTGCTATTTGCAGGATTCATACCCCTACCTAACTATGTTATGACACGTGAGAAAGACGCATTAGCGAAGCGCACTATTCAAATTACTGGGAGGTTTCTCTTCTCCGGCTGTACTTATAGGTTGCTGACATCATCAGTGTTTGGAAAGGGTAATGTGCATCATGTAGTGTGTTCTCCTGATTGCCAAAAAGCACATATCTTTCATACAGAATTGCATACATACAAACTCCCCTCATCCAAACACACACACTTGCCATTTGCAGGATTCAAATCCCTACCTAATTATGTTATGACACTTGAGAAAAACACATTAGCAGAGCGCGCAGTTTGAATTTTTTGGAGGTTTCTCTTCCCCAGCTGTACTTATAGGGTGCTGACATCATCAGTATTTGGAAAGGGTAATGTTCATCATGTAGTGTGTTCTCCTAGTTGCCAAAAGGGACATTACTTTCATACAGACTTGCACACACACTAACCCCTCTCCACACTCACTGGGCATTTGCACGATTCAAACCCCTACCTAACTATTATGACACTTGAGACAGACACATTAGCAGAGCATGCTATTCGCATTACTGGGAGGTTTCCCTTCTCCGGCTGTACTTATAGGGTGCTGACATCATCAGTGTTTAGAAAGGGGAATGTGCATCCTGTAGTGTGTTCCCCTGGTTGCCAAAATGGACATTTCTTTCATACAGACTTGCACACACACTAACCCATCTCCACACACACTGGGCATTTGCAGGATTCAAACCCCTACACCTAACTATGTTATGACACTCGAGACGGACGCATTAGCGGAGCGCGCTATTCACATTATTGGGAGGTTTCACTTCTCCTGCTGTACTTATAGGGTGCTGACATCATCAGTGTTTAGACAGGGGAATGTGCATCCTGTAGTGTGTTCTCCTAGTTGCCAAAAGGGACATTGCTTTCATACAGACTTGCACACACACTAACCCCCCTCCACACACACTGGGCATTTGGAGGATTCAAACCCCTACCTAACTATGTTATGATACTTGAGATGGATACATTAGCAGAGCGCGCTATTTGCCTTATTGGGAAGTTTCCCTTCCCCTGCTGTACTTATAGGGTGCTGACATCATCAGTGTTTAGAAAGGGGAATGTGCATCCTGTAGTGTGTTTTCCCAGTTGCCAAAAGGGACATTTCCCTCATACAGACTTGCACACACAACAACCCCGCTCACCCACACACACTGAGCATTTACAGGGTTCAAACCCCTACCTAACTATATTATGACACTTGAGGGAGACGCATTACCAGAGTGCGCAAACCAAATTAGAGGGCATCTATTCTGCACCTGCAGTATTTATAGGGTGCTGCCATCCATTATTTCTACAGAGGTATGAATATCTAGTACTACCTGTCAGGTGGGGGATAGCATATATATATGCATTTGCAGCCACCTACTTCAGGGTCAGATATGCACATCGCACTGGCAGGTTATGTTCTATACCATGCTTCGTGACCACAGGACTTGTAACACACAACACAACCAGTCCAAAACACCCCTCCCATATCCAGGGCACACACTTTGCTTCCCTGGGAACAGTGCCAGGATATGCAGGTGTTCACATACACCATTCCAGTTGTTAACATCAGGTACAGGCATATTGTGTGTGGGAACTACTCATGTCTCTACAACATTACCCTACAGCCACTACAATTTGTGAGTCCATGTGCTATAGAACCACTCACCACAGCCACATGGGGGAATACATATTGCACCTGACCATCTGCAACATGGGTACTCACTGTTCCACACCAGAGGTAGACCACCATTGTTGATACCTGACCATACCCACCTTTCCCTGGACATCCATATCCCATCACCACCCCCAGGCAAGGTTGTCACTGCAAACAAACTGTATTTATCACAAACAGACTTTACACTTGTGAAGACTGGGGTGGAAAACTTCAAAGGACCCATGCTGGGGGAGTATACTGGCCACTCTGCATAATCCTTGACAATTACATTCTATAAGCATGTGGAAGGTTTGCATTGATCATGCTATCCCAAATATACCCATGACTGCTCCACAACAGGACACCTGTCAGGTGTACACCAGCCATATATGAGCTGTCCAACAGACAGAGTGAGCTAATACATTCCAGAGCAGTAGCCCACAGAGGGAGGACATCTCTGAACAGTACCGGCATGACAGTTCAATCCCACATAATCATCACGACACAGTGTTGACAGTGAAATTGTCCAGACAATGCAGATATGGCTCCCCTCAGTTTGTTATTGACGCCCACTTACTGTAAGAGGTCCTCAGCGACCCTCTTCCAGCACACACCAACAACATGGATGTGGCTTAGCACATTCAAACCCTGGGATCTCCACTGTGTCCCTGCTTGACAGAGGCACAGCACACTAGCCTCACACGGTGCCTTATGTGACCTACTTTACAGTGGCACAGTAGCCTACTGTACCTGCGGAGAGGCAGACACCAAGCACACTCTGGCTAAGCTGTCTTTCCCTAGGGCAAACAGCCTAGTGTTGACCTCTACACCCATATGTTTAATTGTCAGATGTACATTATTTGTTGCTGATAGACTGTTTGCAAGTCTTTATTGCCATAACATTCCCTGTTTGTATGAACAACGTGTGTATCTGTGGAAGATGTTTGCATATGGGAGGGATCCACTATATCACGTATGTCTCTGTAGTCATTTAACTGTATGCACTGGGCAGATTGTTGTAATGTGGTTGGTTCCTGGAATAACACGTACCCATACCAGATATGTGTGGCCAACTGCTAAACTGTGATTTGGCCTAAGTGTGTGAGCATGCCCAGTTCAGCCTTCCCATGGCATGTTGTCTGACATATGTCTCATTTATCAAAGTGTGCGAGCATGCCAAGTGTGTGCTTTTCATATGTTGAACTCTGCAGCCCACCACATCTGTGGATGTGTGTGAACTTCAACAATATCTCCCGTTTATGGTTGTGTGTTGTGTGTCATGTTGTGTAGTTACTGTACAACTGCTTTGTGTGTGAACACAACAGGGATTATACTGTGCCTGCAGGGTTTGCATGGGATACTTTGCATACAGTTGTCAACATCCTTTCATACTGACCTAACACTGTAGTACCGTATAGTGTACTGGTTCAGTACTTTCACTGTGGTGGACAGTATACTGGGCTTTAGTCCTATCACTGCTTTACATTTCCATAGTGAGCACAACAGCCTGGTTAGGGGCCAGTTGTGCACATCTGACCATGTTGCATTATGTTCAGATATGAACTACTTATACCAGGCCTGTCCAACATTAGTAGTGTATTCCACAACATAGGTGTACATTGGCAAACAGTAGAGATGTGCCCTAGGCCATTTCTAATGCTAGTCGTAGAGTGTGTTTGTCCTTCGACACACATTGTAAGTGGAGTTTGCCATAACATATGTCATGGTTAGTATACTGTGCCTCAGTCTACCTGTGACATAACAGTGATATCCAGGGTAAACCTACCATCTCCCATCCACTCATCATGATTCCTCTTGAGGAGAATCGATGAGTGACTCTATGGATAACCTGTACTGGGAGTTTACTCATGAGTGGGGGTGGCTTCTGTGTTATGGATCATGCAGTACAGCTTGTCCTATGTATGTCAGTGCTGGGGTTCAGGTCTCTCATGTGCATAGCTCACTGCCATTCAGATTGTACAAGGTGCAGCATGATCATTGATTCCAGCTTGGACATGGCTTTATACATCAGGCACAGCTTGCCTCTGGGTGGGCAGTATGGCAGTGTGTGGAACTGCAGTTTGTTTAATCAGGCAACACATGGCATCTGTTAAAGCTCTTTGGTACTCCTGGTGAGGTACTGTTGGGGACTTTACAGTTGATGGAGGTGTCTGCTGAGGTACATCCCACAGGGGCTATTGTAGTCAATTGTAACGCTGATGAAGGATGACTGCAGAGCCACAATGACCTCCCCTTATCTAGATCTGACAACCTTCATGATTAGGTGGGTATATGGTATGTTTCTGGGAACACTACAGCCACATGTTTGTCCAATGCAGGATATCTATCACCTTGTGTCCCCAGGTCTCTCATTACATGTTAGGTACGTAATGGGTTAACACCTATGTGGTAATTGGTGGGCACTTACTGTATATCCACGGGGGTTGACTATACACTTTTCTGCAATTAGCTTGCTGACATGGCTATGGCACCAGTTGTCTGTTTCTATGTGGCCCTTTTGTGGGATGCTTGTGTCAGCTGGAGGGTCAGATATGGTGGGCAGTTTGTAGTCCTCTGCATACATGTTCAGACACAGTCCTTCCATGTTGGCCTGTACCTATGGGACATATATACCAAACGAGGGAGGTCCCAGGACCAAGCCTTGTGGGATGCTACTTATATCTGGTTTGTAGTCTGACATGGCTGCAGCATGTCTGACCATGTCAGTTCTGTCCTTGGTCTGGTTTGCAACCCCTCTACTGACATAGGGTTTTATACTTACACTGGTGAGCATATCTATAATGAACACGTAGGGTATTGTATGGAAGCATTTGCAAGGTCCAGCTACGCTGTGTGGACCACATTGCCCTCATCAATGACCTTAATGACTGTTTCAAATGAGTCAAACATGTTTAGGGGCAGGATCTGCACTTAAGAAAGCCACACTGGGTAGGGTCCAGTGTCAGTAGGTCCCCAATATCTTTATGTCTGCGGTACATGCTGATCCTTTCCATAGCTGTGCAAACCAAGCTTGTCAGGATTCTGGGGTGGTAGTTTGCAGTATCCATTCAGGCAACACCTTTGTTGAGAAGGACCACTGTTGTTGTACACTGCTCTTTAGGTACATATCCTGTGGTAAGGCTGACATTGAGCAGTAGTGTGATTTGGCATTCCATTCTTCTTGGAGTCCATGTTGGACTCAGCCCAGGACACCATCTCATACCATTGCTGCTGTGTGTTTTGCTTTGTAACATCTGTTGACTGTTACCTCAGCATCTGCAATGTCAGGGGGCCAGCAGTCTGCTGGGATAGATATTTTGCATTCTGTGGGGGGGGGGGGTGTTGCACTGCACCTGTCAGGATGTATGTTGGCAATATGTGTGTGTGTTTGGTATGTTGTTTGTGATATTTGTGTGATTCAGAGCATATCTGTGAATTCCCAACACGGTTCCTACCATCAGTTGTGAAAGCCTTGGGATTATCCTTAGTGTCCTGTACAATTTGTATCTTCATAGGTTCATAGGTTCATACTAGGCTATCCACCCTAGGGCAGTTGTTAGCCTAGCCAGAGTGTGTGTGGCTTTTGCCACCCCTTGCTATGTGAATATTATGGCCATTTATGATTTACTTTACTGTGCCTCTGTCTGGACATGACACAGTGAAGACCCCTAGTGTACATCTACGATCATCCATCCACTTGGCAATATTCCTGTTGAAGAGTGTCAGTGAGGGGATCTGCCTAACATGGAGTGGGATTCTGTTCCAGGGTGTGGGGAGCCTCTGGGTTATGTATCTGTCCCTCCAGCACATCCTATTTCATTATGTGTTGAGGTTGACATCTCTCACTCTCACAGCTCCAATGGCTTTGAGTTTTCTGGGGTGGAGCATGTCCATTACTCCTGTGTTGGACATGGCCTTGTACAACAGACATACAATGCCTCTGTGTAGGCAGTATGTGACTGCATTCAGCTGGGGTGTCTACAGCCAGGCAACATATGACATATATTTGAGACCCTTTATCCTCTTGGTGAGGTACCTTTGAGGCCTTTCTAACTGCTGCAGGTGTCAGGTAAGGTCCATCCCAAATGAGGCATTGTACTAGATTATGGGTCTGATAAGAGAACAGTACAGGGGCACAATGACCTCTGCTGACGTAGATGTGAATCCTTTCATGATATGGTGTCCAATATAGACAGTCTTCCTAGCCACATTGGCAATGTGAGTGTCGCATAACAGGTTACTGTCCACTTGTGTCCATAGGTCTCTGATTACTCCTTCCATACATAATGGTTTACCACCTATGTGAATTTGTGAGTACCTTGTTTGGTATTTGGTGGGACATTCATACTGTCCAGTGTCTTCAGGATGTCTGGGTGGGGTTCCTATGTGTGAGAGTGTGGTCTGTAGCATGCTACAGACTGTACAGCAGTTTTGCCTATGGTTAGGTGCACATGGGTGGTCTCCGATGCTTCGTGCATTGTCAGTTACCTGGACATATGGGTGTCTGTGCTGAATATGGATACTCCCCCTCCTTTTATGTTTTGGTCCAGGTTTTGGGGCCATAACGCATGATATGAGGTATAACCTGGTAGTGCTGGTGTGCTGTCAGTAGGCTTGCAGCAGGTTTCTGTCACTGCACAGACATCAATGTTCTCCATACTGGGGAGGGCCTCAGGAGCATGCATATTGCGGTTTACACATCTGGCATTGGTCAGCATTACCCTTATGTTTCTTACCACTTATGTTTTCTAGGGTGGTGGGTTAGTCTTTTCAACCTTGCCTACATAAGGCTCTATGGAGGTGGCAAAAGCCTTATCCAATATCCAGATGCCCAGGTGTAACAGGTGCAAGCCATCCCTGGAACAGCAGCATGGCTTGTCATGCATGACATCCCAAGCAGACAGACATTAGATCCTCTTGGAATGACAGCAGTAATTGTGCCACCTGTTAAAGTTGATCATTCTGTGTTTGTACTGTGGCATCATTCTTGGTGAGGGTAGGATGCTGCAAACGGGCAGTGTCATACCGGCCTGGAGTATATACTCAGAGAGCTCATCCATGTCTCTTTTCATGTAGTCCAGGGAGGTACATCTCAGGTCATTCACACCAGCATGGACAATGACTGCATCATATTTCTACTGGCTTTGGGGTGACCTGCGTACTTGTGTTATGTGGCGTATTGTAGCAGCCTACAGGCAGCTTAGTGTACCCTTTCCCTTGATGTTCATCGTGCATACAGCTGCAGTCATAACAGATGGGTTCTCCTGCCGTCATTCGGGTCCTCGGTCGGCCGAATTCCAAAGTCTAGGTTCGGCGTCGGTTGTCGTCGCTTCTTCCCTGACATCAGTGCAACAGGGGTATAAAAGAACCAGCCGATGCCATTTTCTTCAGTCTTTCTTGCCGCGTGGTGCCCGAAGCAAAAGCAGTTCACAAGTGCCGGTCGGCCAGCTCCTGAAATTACGAAAATTTTGCAACCGAAGTCTTCTTGAAAGCTAAGTACCCCGTTGGGGAAACTTTTCTTGCCTCAGACCGATGTCAGACAAAGTTAATAACTGTATTTCATGTGGGAAGCAAATACCGCATAAGGATTTCCATTCCCTCTGTATTCCTTGTTTAGGCCCAGACCACGACGTCTCGGTCTGTTGTTTTTGTACTACATTCAACAAGCGCACCATTAAGCATCGGGCAGAGTTTGCCCAGCATTATTTTGGCAAAACATTTAACTATATTATGTCGTCGGATACTCCGACTCCAGTTTTGTCTAAAAAGCACAAAGATAAGGACCGACACATGAGGTCCGCGGCCTCTACCGACACCACGCCAAAGCCGACTACACGTGGTCCGGTTCTCAGCGAGGCGCCTACGCAGCCCCTGACTACCGACGACACTTCATTGGTGGTGTCTCCTGTGCCCGAGGTCGCAGGCTCGCCCACACCCGACTACAGATACCGAAGCCACTCTTGGAGGTGAATCTCAAACTGTGGACAGGTCTACCTCCTCTCAAGGTGTCTTCAGACCTTCCTCTTCTTTTTCCATCAAGGCTTTCACTAAGTCTAAAGCAGACATGCATTCTAAGAGGCAAGCTACACAGGGCCCATCTCCAGGCCCTGTGCCTAAAAAACAGATGCTGAAAATGGCTGAGGATTTAATTACTCTTATCAGGGGTTTTCAACCCCCCCTCCAGACAAAAGGCCCAGAGTGGAAGAAGAATCCCCCTCCTCTGATCAGGGCTCCATTATATCAGAGTACTCTGATGAACAGGAACATTCTTACTCCCCTTCTGAAGACTCCGATGCAGAGGAGTCCATTCCATCTGTATCCCCCCCAGAGGATTACTCATTTGGAGAAACTTTGCATACCTTAAGGGAACACTTCCACTGGGAAGGCCAAGATTATTCAGATTCCAAGAAAATGGCTTAGGGAATTTCTCTTGCTACCTCAGCACAGGCCTCTGGCTATACCTCCTGTCTTGGACATACTAGATGATATGTACTCGGAGGCCTGCCTTAACCTGGATTCTCTACCTCCAGCCCCAGTCAAGCCTGACAGGTACTACAGGGTCCCTGACTCACACCAATTTCTATACAAAAGTCATGCTGCTGACCCAGAAACCATCTCACAGCGTCCCAAGGGAATTAAGGCCTCCACTGCTAAAAACCCATTACCTTCCGAGAGAGATTCCAGATCCTTAGAAAGGTAGGGAAAAAAGGTATATACCTTGGCCACCTTAACCATGAGGGCATTAAACTGTCAGTTCCATATGCTAAAGTACCAACAGTTTTTGTTATCACAATTGAGAAGTGAAATGTCACAACCTGAGCAACCAGACTTGAAGGAGTTGCAGGATTTGATGCACAGTGCAGAACAAGTGGGTAAACATACCTTACAATGTGGTTTTGATGCTCTAGAGGCCTCATGTAGAGCTGCTGTTACAGGATCAGTCATACGTAGACATGCCTGGCTCAAGGAACAAACCTTACCAGATCATGTCAAAGCTAAATTACTAGATGCACCTCTACAAAAGGATGTATTATTTGGTGCTAATGCTGAGGAGGTATTAAGGAAAATGGAGGAAAAGGCTAAATCAATGCAAACAGTGAAAGAATTTCTACAGGTACAACCCCCACGTTTCAGTAGAAATTGGCCTTCCGAAAATTGGTCCTTTCCAGCCACGGACAGACCCCAAAGAGGTAGATACAGGCGCCCGAGGGGCAGAGGGCAATCACAAGGATCGTTTAGAGGCAGACAATGGCAAGCTCCTACACAAAGAGATGGTGAGGATAACTCACAACCATTCAGAAAGCAAGCCCAATGACTTTCCCCTTTGCATGCCAAGCAAGACTCAAATGGCAGCACCCTTAGGCGGAAAACTGGCATTATTTTCAAAAAATTGGCATATTGTCACAAAAGACAAATGGATCCTGGACATTATAAACAGAGGCTATAGATTCCATTTTCACACCCTTCCAAAAATGAGAGGCATGCCAAACCTGCCTCACAATCAAAGGACAGAGGCACAAAGACAAATTTCAGATCTCTTAGACATGAAAGCTATTCAAGAGGTACCTACGCACAAACAAGGTCAAGGTTTTTATTCCAGACTATTCCTGGTACCAAGGAAGGGAAAAGATTGGAGACCTATTTTGGACTTATCCATCCTAAACACATTTCTACTCGTACCAAAATTCAAGATGCTCACTCTACAGCAGCTTCTTCCCATGCTGGGCAAGGAGTCTTGGCTGGTAACATTGGACCTCAAGGAGGCATACCTGCATGCCCCAATCAGACAAAATTGCAGAAGATACCTCAGATTTCTTGCAGGTTCAACCCATTATCAATTCTCTGCATTGCCCTTTGGCTTATCTACTGCGCCCAGAGTATTCACGAAATGCCTGGCATCAGTAATTGCCTACTGCAGACTTCAAGGGATACAAATATACTCCTATTTGGACGACTGCCTGATCCAAGTGGACAGCAAGCACATTCTTCTGAAACATCTGGCTTATGTAATAATGTTGTTGAATTCTCTGGGATACACAGTCAACAAAAATAAATCAAGGCTAATACCCTCTCGGAAAATAATTTTCCTGGGTGCCAACTTGGACACAAACACCCAGATGGCCTATCTCACGCTAGAGAAGCAGGGGCAACTAACTCAATACTTCAGAACACTAGCAAATTGCATCAGGCTGACTGCAAGGAAAATCCTGCAGGCTCTGGGATTCATGGCATCTTAGATCTTACTAATCCCATGTGCAAAGCTGCATATGAGGAAACTTCAATGGTACCTGAAAAACCTATGGTCTCAACACAGCCACAGCTTGAAAACAATAATACCACTAATTCCATGTCTTCAAAAGGAATTTCTGTGGTGGGCTCAAGCATGCCAAACAAACGCAGGTTTCCCATTCAACAAGCCTCAAGCAAATCAAGTCATCACAACAGACGCCTCGGACTACGCCTGGGGGTGCACATGACAGATCGTTGCATTCAGGGCAAATGGTCCCAAAAAGAAAAGCACCTTCACATCAATCAAAAGGAGATGCTAGCAGTAATAAATGCTATTATAGCTTTCAAAGACCTTCTGCAACCAGGTCAACTATTGATAAGAACGGACAACACCACAGTAATGTGGTACATAAACAAGTATGGAGGAACCCATTCTTACCCCTATGCAGACTGGCCATGTCACTTTGGAACATGGCCTGGACTTACAAATCGAACTACAAGCACAGTACTTGCCAGGCAAGGAAAACATGCTGACAGACAACCTAAGCAGAAATATGACAGATCCACATGAATGAAAGTTGCATCCTCAAGTTTTTACAGAGATAATTCAAGCATGGGGAAGGCCAGACATAGATCTCTTTGCCTCCCACAAAAATCACCAATTGACAAAATTCTGCTCAAGGATTTTTCATCCAAAGGCCTGGAGAGTGGACGCTCTCTCTTTCAGTTGGACATCAATGACAGTTTATGCCTTCCCACCTCTTCCTCTGCTGCCCAAAGTTCTATTAAAAACCAGAGCAGACAGACCAAAGATGATTCTCATTGATCCAGACTGGCCAAGACAACACTGGTACCCACTCCTGAGGAGCATGACGCATTCCCCACCATGGACCCTGCCTCTAATGCCTCTTCTCCTGACTCAGCACAGCTTCAAAATTCTTCACAGTCAGCTAAAAACACTCAATCTAGCTGCATGGAAGATTTCTTAGCATCACAACAGACCATACTCTCCAAGGAGGTGCAGGATGTCATTTTGGAGGCCAGAAGGCCGTCTACTAGAAAAGCTTACTCGGCAAAATGGAAACGGTTTTCTGTCTGGAATGAGAAAAAGGGCCAGGATCCTGGAAAACTGAACTTACCTCAAATATTACAGTATCTAGCTGAGCTGCTAAGCAGTGGACTTTCATTCTCCTCCATCAAAATCCATGCCTCAGCCATTTCTGCAGAATACAACACTGATCCACCCTTATTCTCTCACCCCCTCTTAAGACAGTTCCTCAGAGGGGCTAAGAATCTAAAACCCCCAAGGAAACAACCAATACCTGCTTGGGATCTCAATTTCATTCTAGAAAAACTGACCTTGCCTCCTTTTGAGCCAGCTGCCTCATCAGATTTGCAATATTTGTCCTGGAAAACAGCTTTCCTTTTGGCTATTACCTCAGCTCATAGGGTATCGGAACTACAAGCTCTCATGGCTGTGCAGCCTTTTATCATCTTCCATCGGGACAGAGTTTCCTTATGAACCAACCCATCCTTTATGCCAAAAGTGGTATCCAGGGTAGCTTTGAATCAGGCTATACACTTACCTACCTTTTATCCTAATCCTCAAAATAGAGGGGAGAGATTACTACATTCCTTGGACATCCACAGGCAACTGCGTTATTATTTGGACAGAACAAAGCCTTTCAGAAAATCAGAACAGCTCTTTGTGTCCTATGCTATAGGAGCTCAAGGAAAGCCAATTTCCAAACAGACAATCTCAAAATGGATAGCCCACTGCATACGCTTTTGCTATTCTTTTCATGGCAAAACTGTACCAACAGGCATCAGATCTCACTCCACAAGGGCCACGGCTACCTCTGCAGCTTTTCTCAGAGGAGTTCCTACCAAAGATATTCTGGAAGCAGCCACTTGGAGTTCAGTGCATACCTTCTCCAAACACTACCACCTTCCACTATACTCCAAATCTAGAGCGGGCTTTGCCACTGCAGTCTTGCAGGGCATTCTGACTCCTCCTAGTTCCACCTAGTGCCTACCACCCCTTTCTTAGCTTTGGGATTCTACCCATCTGTTATGACTGCAGCTGTATGCATGATGAACGTAGTACAGTTTTGTACCTACCATAAATGTAGATGTTCGAGTGCTAATACAGCTGCAGTCCAGGTTTCCCTCCCTCCTTCCCCTCTTGGGACAGGCCTATTGGCTAACATCTCCTCATGCAACCTGATTGGGGTATTAATTCTTGATGTATTTGCTTGCACTACTGTATTTTGATTATATAGCATTGCTTTATTACACAAATTTATGTATTGCCTTCATTCTGGGGGTACCTGACATCTGGGGCAAGAAAAACTGAAGAAAATGGCGTCGGCTGGTTGTTTTATACCCCTGTCGCACTGACGTCAGGGAAGAAGCGACGACAACCGATGCCGGACCTCAACTTTGGAATTCGGCCGACCGAGGACCCGCCTGATGGCAGGAGAACCCATCTGTTATGACTGCAGCTGTATTAGCACTCGAACATCTACATTTATGGTAGGTACAAAACTGTACTTTGTCTGGTGAGTGGGACAGCAGTGTGTCTACCTATAGAGTCACCTATTACAACTGTATCAGGCATGTTGTTTCTCCTTCTGGCCTGTGACTGTTTGGCACACCAGCTTTGTGTACTATGTGTTGTATGTGCTTTGTTTGGAGGTTGTGGTTGCTTGGGGGGTCTGCTTTAGAGGTCTCTGTTGGTGTGGTGTATTTGTAATTAGGGCCTCCGGGAATGTTTTTCTGTGTTTATGTGTTTGGTTTGCAGTTGTGATAGGTCTATGTGGGACTGGGTTTGTGGTGTGTGTGGTTACCTTCTCCTCCTGACTAGTTTTGACAGTACTGAGTTGAGGGAGCTCAGCCTCCGGTTTGGATAAATGGTTGCATCTCTCACATATATTTGTATTTCTTGGGGGGAGTTGAGGGTTGTCTGTGTACTTGGGGCAGGTGTAACATTGCCTCAGGATTCACAGATTCTACTTGTTGTAGCTGGCCTTAGTGGATTGTATGTGTGGACATATTTTATTGACATACTACTGGTCAATGATTACTTCCCTTTTTATGTTTGCTCTATCATGTAGTAGCTTCCTCATTTTCTTGCATGGTTTGGTAATGGCTGGAGTCCAGCATGCCAGATGCCTGCGTGTATGGCATTGTGTCTTGTTGTTATTTGTGATTGCATAATCCAAGCATTCCTGGCTGTGTTCATGGAATGCCTGTATAACAGGTTCTGAGGTGTGGCCCATATTTTGCACCTGCACAGGGCCTTTAATGGATTCCACATCAGTTTGGAGGGGTGCAACTTATGCTTTACACATGTTTTTCACTGTGGTTTTCTGGCCAGGGACTGTGGTCAGGATGTGTATATCCAGTGTGATTACTCTATGGTCTGGTCTTACCAGTGAGGGATACATTTCTCATCTTGCCATCCAGTACCCATGTTGCTGATTATCACATCCAGTATGCTTACGCCTCTTCTGGGAGTGGTACATTGTTCCTGGGCATTTTGGTTTATGGATTCTAGGAACTTTTCTCCTACAGTGTTGGAGCTAGTATAATGCTCCCAGTCTATGTCTGGGTATTTTCAGTCAACCAATATAATGTGATTTGGGGGGCTTGATATATTAATGTATTCCAACATAGGCCAGGTGCAGTTCCTGGTGTTAGGACGATAGTCTGTAGCAGGCTATAAACTGGGAAGCAGTTTTAGCCACTGTTACTTGACCATGGCTAGTCCATGCTGCTTCTTGTTGTGGTACCAACATGTGGGTGTGGTTATCCCTGACAATTATTGCTAGTCACCCTCCTTTTGGAGCTTGTTCCATGTTTTGAGGCTGTACAGCACAGTATGAGGTATAACCTGGTAGTGTTAGGGTGCTGTTGTGAGCCTTGACCCAGTTTTCTGTTACAGGACATATATCAACATTCTCCATACTGGGTGAGTTTACACTGCACGCATCTTGCTGTTTAGACTTCTGGCATTGGGTAGCATTACATCTAGGTTCTTATCCCTTGTGGTACCTATGGAGGTGGGTTTGTGTTTTGAGCCTTACCTATTCAGGGCACGCTGTGGGTAATGACAGCCTTTGCCAGTATCCATGAAGCATGGACTGATAGGTGTACATCACCCCTAGCAGGTGGAGCATCATGTCATGCTCAGCATGTCATCCCAGGTTGGCACACATTGGATCCCCTTTGACTAACTGCAATACTTCAGCCAATTATTGCAATTGATCATCCCATCGTCATATTGTGGCATCATGCTTGGTGAGGGTAGGATGTTAGCCAGGGTCCTCAAGTGTGCATATACTACATGGTGTTACATTACTTAACACATGGCATTCATGCCTCAGGTGGTGCTGCAGGGCTGCCTCTGTCGGATGCACATATTACACTCCCTGTACATGTTTGAGAGCAGGTTATGTCATTTTTGGCATCCATGTTATTATATGAGTGAGTCAGAGAGGAGTATCATTCCCAGGGTTCCTACTGAGCCAGTGTATGTGCTATGCATTGCCTCTTTGCCAAGGCCAGGGCATACTGGGCACACCTCCTTCTGCCTACTGGGGCAGGCTCAGGTTGTTCCTCCTCCGAGTCACGCTCTGTCTGTGATGGCCTTGGCAATCATGGGGGGCTGTTTGGCCCGGCCCTATGCTGGTCCTGCTGCAGCTGTTTTCACAAGATCATATTATGTAGCATAGCACATACCATGACAATTTGGGTACATGTAGTTGGTGAGTACTGCAAGGCTCCACCAGATGCATCCAGACACCGGAACCGTGACTTGAGCAGCCCAAACACACGCTCTATTACATTACATGTTTGTGCGTGTGCCTCATTATGGCATTCCTGTTCAGGTGTGTGTGCATTTCTGATGGGTGTCATCAGCCACGGCTCCAGTGCACAACCTGCATCACCCACTAGGTGTCCGTGTGGGATGTCCCCATTGGCAAATGTCTGGTACAGCTGCGTCAAATGCTAGATATGGGAATCATGGTAGCTCCCAGGGCAGCCAGCACACACATTCATTATTATGCCCTGGGCATCACACATGACCTGGCAGTTGATGGAGGGGAAGCCCTTGTGGTTAATGTAGGCCCTACCCCGCTCACCGGCTGGTGCTTTAATGCGTATGTGCGTGCAGTCTATTGCACCCACTACCTCAGGGTATTCCGCTATTTGCTGGAAGAGATGCATATTGCTGGCCAATACCTCACGGGCATTGGGGAAATATACGTGATCACTGACATGTGCTGACATGGCATCCAGGAACTGGTGCAGTACCCTGGAGGCTGATGCCTGTGATATCCCCATCATATCTCCATTTGGTCTCTGGAAGGTACCTGTTGCTAGTATTCTTAGGCCAACACATACCTTGGTTTCCACTGGGATGGGTTCCCCTCTGTTGGTTCTGTGTGTGAGGTGTGGCCTGCACAGCTCGACAATTTGCTGCAGGAGGGCTCTGTCCACTCTATAGCGCTCTACTATCTCCAGCTCATGTAACCCGTGGTAGGTGACCCTGGGCCTGTACACTCTTCTCCGTCTCCTCACTGTGGGTTGTCTGGCACAATCTGCATTGTCACCACCCTCAGCAAGTCGCCTATGTCTCCTTATGACAGCTATGGCAGCCCCTAGCATTTCTGCTCTGAGTTCAGCTTTTTCAGTTTTCACTTCTAATAGCTTACTCCTGTCTTGCAGTGTCTCTTGAGAGAAACATCCTGCACTGCTGTTTGCAGAGTTCTAAGTGCTTGGCTGAGCTACTATTCTGCCTGTGTAATTGCCTGCTTCTAATTGTTTTCACCTGCTAGCTCCAGCAGTATTCCCTGCTAGCTTCCTACTAATTCTGTTGCTTCCTTTTTCCTTTCTGTTTCCTCAGGGGGGAGCAACGTGCATACCAGCAGAAACACGCTCACAGTGGCTTACACGCGCGCACACATGCTTACACGGTTCAGAATCTGCTTATTTGGGTTAAAACGCGGGCACACCAGCGCAAGCAGCCTTACAAGTCTGCCAACAGGCTCCCACATGCTCAGTCTGCCCTACACGCGTGCACACTAGCGCAAACAGTCGTAAAAGTCTACCAACATGCTCCCACATGCTCAGTCTGCCTTACACATGTGCACAGTGTCCTACCCGCGCCTCATGGTGCGCACACGTGCGCATGCATGCCCAACAAGAAACTTTGGTGTAAGTAACAGTGTACACCTTCCATTTCTTGACTTTCCCATGCTTATCTTGTGGTACTCCTCTTTCCATGATATGTGTCTGACATCTGTCATGTAACACTGACCTCCAATGAACTGCATTTCTTTCTACCATTCCCCCCTGTGATGTCACCTATCTCCTACTCTATTCCTCCCCCTTATGTATCTCTTACACTACTCAGAATGTGCTCATTTGCTATGTGACAGTGGAATTCAGTATCCTAACACTCATTTACATCAGATTGCCTACTAATGCTTAGTTACATCTCTTAGACTCAGCTCCCCCCCTTAGCAACCACTAAACAGTGGCCATGTTGTTTTTGGTCTGCTGGTCCCTGTATTGTAAATCCATGTATTGCATAAAACCCATATTTGTGGGTTTATAACCTTCATTTTTATGTGCTATACAGCACAACCCGTTTGCGCGGGGCTGCGCTGCGTTTAAACATCGGCGATTTATTTTTCATATGTGCATCGGGGTACCTTGCCAGTGGCCACATATTTGGCCATTGGCATGCTGCCTGACACATATGCACCCTTTATTTGGAGCTGACATGGCTCCATTGTGATTCCTGCAGAAACGTACTCAGTTGTCAACTGAGTACATTTCTGCAACTAAAACGCCTCTTACACGGGCTGCTTTCTGCTTCGTGGATCACTACTCTACCTCATTTGCATGCCTTTCAGCTGCAAGTGAGGTATTTAGCATATCCACGCCCAGTCCGTGTAAGAGACGTTTTAGCTGGTCTCTTACACAGAGTTTCGGGCTGTTCCTGGATCGCGAGGCTTGCATGGAGTCTTACACGTCTCTTACACTCCGTGCAAGCCTTCGTGAATCCTGCCCAATATCTAAGCAAAAACTGGCTCTGTTCCTGCTCATCTCTCAGCTAGGATAACATTTTTGGACATACCTTTTCTCCAATACTTCTCTTTCCCACTTTCCCTTTTCCTCCATCATGCCAGAAGGATACTCACTAATCAATGAGTAACTTTGTTTATATGAATTATATCAAACACTGACTCTAAGTGACAAGACTGAAACTCTTCTTCTCTCTAAACAGATCACTACAATCTCACTGCCCCCCCCCCCTCTGTCACAGTTTTATCACCCTCTCTCCTCATCTGTCCAAAACTAATACTCCTTATAACAATCCAGGTAGCCCCAACCATTCTCATTCCCTAATTACTTTACCTCTCAGTAGTCTATACCTGTGCAAGCTATGTTCGTGCTCTGCTTGTAAATGTTTTATTTAAGCCACTGTCTATTTTTTTCCCTTATCTATGTATACGTACCTATATTTTGTATTCCTTCTGGTCTCATGCAAATATTAAAGCGGCTGTTAAATGTGGAGCTATTCTCTCTGGACTTCCTACAAAAAGAGTTTTATCCCAGTTGGACTTTCTCAGAAAATTTAGAGAAATATTTAAATAATAAATTAATAAATTAAGTGTCATACCTTTGGAAAGGTGGAAGGCTGCTCACTTCACTGGATCATGTCAGAAACAGGTTTGCCTATCCTCTGTCTCTGTTTATATTATATATAACACTGCCCTCCCCTTCCAGTCTTGGTCCTGCCTAGGAATGATGTACAGGTGGTCTGTCTATGTGAGACTGGGGTCCTTCTGCTGTGCCCTCCTGCCAAACATCATTACCTGCAACATGGGATAACGTAGCCCACTACAACATAGTCTGTTCCCAAACGCTCTTTATTTCACTTTTATTTTTCTTATATTTACTGCTGTAAAAGTCTTATAAGGCCAGATTCGTTAATTTAATAGTTTAATAATCAGCAATGATTGTCCCTGCATATTTATATCTAATACTACAGTAAATAACCTCAAAATGTCAAATACCTTGTTATAAACCTCAAAGATTGCTATAAACTGTGCATTATGAAATTCAGTTTTTAATGTGATAACACTTTTGACATTGTTAAATGTTCTGTTGTAATTAAATTACTTAGAGCCATATATGGTAAACTGCTTATTGACAAACTGACTATGCTTATTCAACACTTACTGAACAAAATAGATTTACATGCTATGGTTTCTTGAAAATATAAAACACTGAGCTATTTGTAAGTTTATTTGCTGTAACTGTAGTTTCTTGAATGACAGATTAAAAATAAATAAAAAAAATCAGTAGTCTTTCACACCCTGGTTACCATTTTCTATTCCTACTGCTCTTTTAGAAATTACTACTGCCATCTGCATCTCTGAAAAGAGGCCATTCTGTACAGCCACTTAACAGGTGTGATTTGTTGAAAGTGACAGCTGCTTTCCTTAGAAAATGTGCTGTTTTGATCAGACAGTGGCACTGTTCGCAATCCATAAAGGCATGCGCACTGTTCGCAATCCATAAAGGCATGCATACGGACTACAAAATTAACCCATTACCTTTTTCATCAAAAATGATATGGATTGTCACATAACACAATTCTGGTGTACTTATAGCTGTTACATTACGTGCATGGATAAAAACTGACTTTACATCTTGCACCTACAAGCAATAATAGGTGGGGTGTGGGGTTGAATCGGAATTACAGTCTTGTTTATGGCCAAGTATAAAGGGGGCAGTAGGAGGAGTATCCGTAAGTGACTGCATCTTATTCAAAAGAATGCAGATTGTCAATCTACTTATGGGGTGCAGATCCCACCTGTCTTGTTGAGTTACAGGGGCAGAATATTTTAGTTTGGTTGCAGTTCTTGGGAGGGGGCTGTCTAGTCCAACAAACGTTAAGATGTTGGTTGGAGAACAGATGTCATCTGCTGGGAGTAGACTTGTAATTGTTATGGTTGTTACTAACTCATATTCATAAGCTCTGGACACTGATATTTTATTTTTTACTTATTTTTACTGGGCAACACAGTGGTAAAATGAGTAATACTGTCACCTCATACCAAGGGGTTCTCTGTTTCACTTTTCAGCTGGTGTGCATGCCTTCTATGTGGAGTCTGCATATCTTCCTGCATTTCATTAGGTTTACTCTAAATATTCCAGAAGAAAGGTTTGATGATCTACTTTCATTGCCCTCTTGCCTTGTATACCCCATGGATGACAACAGCTGGTCATGACGTTGCTATAGGAGTTGGATGTCACTCATAACTCTGGATGGATGGAATATTTTTAGCACTAGAAACAAAGCACAGATTAAATGCATATGGATTTTTTTTGTTGTTTTCATGATGAAAAAAATTCATCATATTGAGTCTACCATTTTATGGAGAATAAAACAACAATGAGTAAATGATACATAACAACCCATAAGTATTTCTTCTACTAAGAACATCCAAATCAGATGATATTTATATGAACCAACAGGCAATGTGAGATGGTATTTATATGAACCAACAGGCAATGTAAGATGATATTTATATGAACCAACAGGCAATGTAAGATGATATTTATATGAACCAACAGGCAATGTAAGATGATATTTATATGAACTGACCGACAGGCAATGTAAGATGATATTTATATGAACCAACAGGCAATGTAAGATGATATTTGTATGAACCAACAGGCAATGTAAGATGATATTTATATGAACCAACAGGCAATGTAAGATGATATTTATATGAACTACAGCAAGATGATCATTTCTAACCTCAGTTGAAGAGTTATGAAGAAACCAAACCAATTTGAAAAATGGCTAAATATAATAAGTGGTTGAATTATGTGTGTAATTGCAGAAAGGCAGATCATTTGTATTGGATCATCCATTAAGCTTCTGGCCAGATTAGTTTAACAATTTTAATTAATAATGTCATCACTATAATCAAAAATGTGGATTTTAGGATGCAGAAAGCAGCTCTGGAAGATGTTGGAAGAGCTGGAAGACTTGTGAAGTAAAGACAAGTTAGTTATTTTTTAGAGTGTGGCAGCTAAAGTTCATTGTGTAAGAAATAAAGGATAGGATCCGAGCATGTTTAGAACTAGTGGCCAATGGTATCATACACCCTGACTCCATAGAGAGAGCAAACCTGCTAGCAGATAGGTTTGGTGAAAATGTCACTCTCTTATCCCCTCCTAACGTACAATAAACCTTCCCCCTCAAACTCCACCCCCACCCTACATATCTGAAGAGCAGGACCTCAAAGCCTTGCCCAAGGCAAAAAACACAGCCTCTATGGGACCAGACAACATCCCAGGTTGTCTTCTAAACAGGCTAAAACATGAACTAGCATCAACACTAAGTACCCTTTTCAATCATAGCCTAACCACAGGCTTTGTTCCTGCAGAATGGAGAACAGCAACAGTTATCCCCCTCTACAAAGGTGGCCCAGTAACAGACCTAGAGAATTACAGACTCATATGCCTGACCAGCCACACGTGTAAGGTCATGGAACTTATCATTATGGACCTCATAAATAAAGACATAGGTGACCTCCAAACCCTGGATCCTACCCAATTTGGCTTCATGAAGGCCAGATCCTGCCTGTAAAATCTGGTGGAATTCTTTTAAAATGTGTTCAAGGCCATTGATGAGGTCATATCTGTGCACACAGCATACCTCAACCTGGCAAAAGCATTCATCACAATCCCACATTCAGGCATTACTGATAAATTTAGCAAACTGAATGCAAACTCTTTTGTTGTAAGATGGTTTGCCAACTCGCTCACAAACCAGACACACTATCAAAGTGGGTAACTGCACATCAATCAGAAAACCTGTTACCAGTGGGGTGCCACAGCAGTCAGTGTTGGGCCACCTAGTCTTTGATAAATATTTCTCAGAAGTTCAGGTCAAAACTAAAGGGTTGTGGCTGACCAAGTTTGCAGATGACTTCAAGCTAGGTGCAATCATCCAATCCACAAATGATGTCAGTATACTCCAGGAGGGTCTCACACAGACCACCGACTGGTATATTAGTCATGGTCTCAAACTGAATGCAAAGAAATGCGTCATCATTCCCTTTGGTGCAAAGAATGTCCCCTCACACTATCAAATCAGTAACAATACCCTAAGTACCCATGAGGTGGTAAGGGACCTAGGTTTACAATTTGACTGTTACCTTAACTTTGACCACCATGTGTCTGCTGTAGTAAGGAAAGTTTTCTATGTAGCACACTTGATTATTAAAAGCATCACCTCGACAGCAAAAGAAGTTATAACCCCCCTAAACTCGGCTCTTATCCAGTCCATAATTGAGTATAACTCCCCGTTTGGCATGTACTGTACTAAGCACCTGCAGCAATTAGAGAGACCTCAGAGGTTTCTAACAAAGAAGATCAAGGGGCTCCAGTTTGTGCCTTACATAGACCAACTAAAGTCCCTGTCACTATACTCTGTATCGTATACATTTCTTAGGGGAGACTTATGCCTGGCCTTCAGAGCAATTCAAGACCCAAACCTAATGAGCTTCCTGCATACCTGTAAATCAAATGAGACTAGGGACCTAAATATGGCCTGCGACTTAAACAGGACATGCTGGAGGGACAGATTTATCTCACAGCGACTGCTACATCTTTGGAACAGATTACCAATTCATGTGAAACATGGCACCTCTATGACAATGTTCAAGGGGAACCTGGACAAGTGGACGGGGCACCATAAATTCTTACTGGGTGTACAGCCCACAACCCTCCTGGATATGGGCAGTCATCACTAAATGCAATCTTTGGTACCGACTAGCATTTCTATGATATTTATTGCGATGAAACGGCTAGGTTTAAAGTAACCTCTGGGTTGATAACTTAGTAATCTCCTATGATCCTATAATAACAGTGCACAAAGCCCTCACAGTGCTACAACCAACAAAGCATTGCATGATGGAGTGTTACATACTAAAGTCATAATGCAACAAGCTGGCCTAAAAGTCATACTAGAGGACCTGGTGACAGTATAGGCAAAGGCAGTGAGCAGCGTGAATCCTGGGATGTACAGTTTGTGTGAACACATGAGCAACATTAATGAATTCTTACTGTACATGTACAAACAGCTGGTTGTTTGAAGGAAGTGCTTCTGCAAATGTACAGTTGATTGGTTGCTTGAATAAAATGTCAGATATGCAGTTGATTGCTTGAGTCACATGAAACTGCAAATGTACAAAAAACTGATTGAATGAAATGTGACTGGAGGCTGGTTCATTTAATGAAATGCTACTGAAGATGTATAGGACACTGGTTAACTGAATGAAATGCTACTGCATATTTAGAGTTGATTGGTTGTTTCAGTTAAGAGTTTTTGTAACTGGTCAGCTAACTGATTGCATGACCACATTGTAGGCAATATTTTTTTTTTGAAATAAACACACACTTTTAGGAAATACAAGCAAAAACTGCAGTGAGATAGAATGAAAAATGTTTGTTTGTCACTTTTTAAATTTATTTGGTAGCCAGACAGAAGAACTGACCTGTTGACTTTTCTAATCTATGGCCTCATCTAAGTGACATAAAATAATATATATATATATATATATATATATATATATATATATATATATATATATATATATATAGATATATAGATAACTGTGCTTATCCATGTATGAGAGTGTACAGTGACAAACAGACCTCACAGAATAAGAGGACAGAGGCAACAGGATCCATCCATCCAGCTAATCATCTTCACTAACTGCTTAAACCATTTCAGAATTGTGGAGAATTATCCCACAAGTACTAAGCAACAGGTGGGATACATCATGAATGAGAATTCAGTCTAATGCAGATTAGAGAATACACACACACACACCCACACACACACACACACACACACACACACATGAAGAATGTCTCACAGCTCAAGAGTTCAGCTCTGATCTCTGACCACTGTCTGTGTGGAGTCTGCATGTTCTCCCAATAAATGACCGGCTTAACCTCTTAATTAACCTCCATACCAATAAAACAGAAAAAAAATGGAGTGATAAGAGAAAGATCATTCAAACAACAGGGAGTGGCAGCCAGCACCTAGTTCAAAACTGAACCCCTTTTCTTGGGGTTATGAAATATAAATGATAAACAGTAAACCATTTGAATCATATCAATAATTAATTCACTTGTTTAACTTTGCAGAACAGACGGGTCTCTACTGACAATAATATTCATTTTATTGTGAAGACTTAAGGAGAAAAGCCCTATATATGTCTATATATCTATATATCTATCTATCTCTCTCTCTCTCTCTATATATATATATATATATATATATATATATATATATATATATATATACTTTACATGATCGACATCTCAAATGTTCGACTTTCATATGGCCGAGACTGTATGATCAAACATTTGAAACATTGACCATGTAAAAAAATATATATAAAAACAAAATAAAAACTAATTGTGTCTAGCAAACCCCCCTGCACCCCCCATACCACCCGCTGCTTAAATATACCAAATCCGAGATCGCACTACATTGCGGAAATGGGAAATCTTCCTGTTCCTTGCTGTATGGAGCTCTCCATTCAGAGTGGTTGAGCTTTTAAAACCTCGATCATATGGTTTCGGCCATATCAAAGTTGAGCTTTTGAAAGTTCAACTATCTGAAGGGGACTCATATATATATATATATATATATATATATATATATATATATATATATATATATATGAATATGTGTGTTCTTGTGTGTGTGTATGTTGCACTCGGCAAGAGCCTCATGGTTTTCTTTCCACTTTTTCTTCTTTGTTTTACTTTCTTGCCCTCTTCCTATGTCTTCTCTACTGTTTATAATCTTTCTCAACTATATAATTGTTTCAATCTCCTTATATTTATATTCCTTACTAAATTGCTTCTTATTATATTAATGAGATTATTTACATTTTCACAGCGCAAATGTTGCAGCCCCGTAACCAACTGCCCACTGAATATGACACATGTTTCTGCACTGAATTTTGTATTTAGTATTTGTTTGACCATATCTACTCTGCACCTTCTGGGCTGGCTTGAAAATGGCACATTGCGTCAGAGCTCTAATCCAATTAACAAATTTTCAAATAAGCAAATTCCAAAATCTTGGAAAATATGAAAAAATTGCACTCATACATGTTCTACCAATACTAGCAATGCTAAGCAATATGTAGAAAATCAATTAGGACATGAGAGGTAAAATATTTTACATCTTCATATATAATACTATTGTATTGAATCTATTGTATCTATGAATTCTATTTTTCTATTTCCTCCATTTTTCATAATTGTTAAATTGTTTTGTTTGTATTTTTTTTTTGTTCTCCCTGCTTATGTACCTTTTACAAAATTGTATTTTCACTATGTAAATTAATTTCTGTATTAACCATTGTGGAGCTTTTTTATATCCAGTTGGACTAGAAAATAAAATAAATAAATAAATAAAATAAAATAAAAATACTATAACTATAAATCACCAAACTACCACTTGGCAATATGGCTTCCTATACTTATGTACCATGCTGCCCCAGTTTACACTACAATGAAGACAAATTTAATAACACAGTGAATATAATGGTTGATTATCTTAACGTGATCACAGATTAATGCTATATACAATTCATTTTCAGAGAATATTTCCACATTGTTTGTAAGGAATTGGCAATGTAGGTTATCATTAGTATTGAGGATTCATAGTGATTAAAAAAAACAATCTCCGTCATAAACTACTGATAGGTTCTGAGATGAAATGAGGCTAAAATCCGTGGATCTATCTGCAAATTTATAAATGCTTCTTTACTAAAAAGTGGTATTGGCTAGAGTATCAAACCTTTTCTTTCTCACACTTCTTCACTTCACTCCTTTTAAAGGAAGTCACTGTTTGTGGGAGGTAGCACTATTATTAATGTTATAGAATGTAATGGCTTAGATCCTAATGCCCATATATAATTCTTTAAGACGGCATTTAATTTATCTTTATAGTGTTTCTTTTGACTATCATTGGGACTCTAAATATCACAGTAATAAGAACAAAACATCTTTTGTTTAGAAACTAGAGTTAGATATCCGATAACAGTCTTGAATCTTCTCACTGTATGAAATCTGGATAACGAGATCAAAGGTATTTCATACTTAATCATCTACCCCAGCCTTAAATATTTTAGGAATTGTCCAACTGTTCCTGCAACTTTGATGTTATTAACATGTTGGGTGATATGTGGTTCAATTAATGGAAAGGTAGTCAATAGACATTGCAGATCAATGTGCATGCATGTACCTTTAAGAAGCTATCCAAGTGCTTGTACAAATGTATAAATACTGAGCATGTGCAAGTCTGACTGCCATTTTGTAGTTAGCTGCTGAGATGTAAGTATGTATGTATGTATGTATGTAAGGTCTGTCTATTAACTAGTTTGATTGTATTTTATGATGCTGTTATCCATCCTGATATGTTAATATGTATAAATCATTTAAACAAAATCCTCCTTCTGCTTGTCATTTATATTAGAGAGGGACACGCAACAGACATGTTAATACACAGCATAAGGTCCATTGTCTGATAGGGCATTAGCATATAAAAATAAAATTTCTAGATCACTTGAATTTGTTTGTTCCATCTAGTTTGAATTCCCTTGACTTTGGATTGGTAAGATATCCTGATGACTCTGGTCTTACACTTTGAAGATGGTGAACAATACAAGCAATTGGTACTATAGCACAGATATAGGCTTGTATATGATATGAAGGCATAACAATCTTTTTCAGCCTATTTTGGAGTACCCTTGATTTGTATGCCAGCATCAAAGTAACATTAAAAATAGGAATAAGATCAATCTATTGATTTTTCATCAACATCTATTTAGAATTTTGAAAATAGAGTGGGGAAATTCATTCTGAGCATGGAATGTATGAAAATTTCACTTTTTATCCATAACTGTTTAAGAAGTTTGAAAAAGATGCTAGGAATGACGTTGTGCACATAGTTGTGATTTGCTTTTTATTTAAAAGCATGCTTTGGGTAACAATAGCTCTCAGGTCATGCACATCATATTAAAAATCCAGTATTTAGTTTATTAAATAATAAATTTACTAAAGCTGAAAACTATTGTTAGTTTAGACAAGGATTTTACACTCACATGTTTTGTTAAGCTGTCACTAGTTTATATTTTTTCAACTGATATATTACGATTTTGATTATTCTTGGTGATTTAGGCAAATCCAGAAGGAGACAGAACAATTGTATTTAATACTACAACTATTTTTGCAAACTATACTGAGCATGGCTGCTTCTCATTCCTTAAAAGGATCAGTTAAATTCACAAATGTATGTACTGCAAAAGGCTAGTATACATAAATGCATACATTGCATTGATTGAATAAGTATTATTTCATGATAAAGAGGCTACAGTGCAGCAGAGTTGCTAGGGCCGTAGATAGGTTGTACACAATAAGCAGGTAGCTGGAATGAGGTAACTATGCACATCCGCTACACAATCTAAATAGCGGTGCTAACACTGTTCAGGAACATCTACAAGACAGGTAAGAGGAAGAATGAAGAAAAAGTGAACTTCTAAAATAATGGCTGTAACACTATAAAAACAAAATTTATGAATTACTCTATTCCCTATAGAAATATTTTAGATGCATGAGAAAATCAACTGGTAACCTGAAAAAGAAGACGACTGCTGCATTTTTTTTTCTTGCAGCAGACAGACTTCTCATTTTTGTCATATATGATTAGGTGGACTGGACATGTGAGGTTATCTTTTTGCAGAAATATCTTACTCAAGATATTGGAATCACAGGATATCGCAACTAAAATTGAAGGAGTATTTATTGAATTAAAACAAAAGCAGGGGCACTTAAGGGAAGTCTGTAATAAATAATTCTAAATTATACCACGAAAACATCAAAGCTATTAGTCTTAGGAATAGTCAGAAGGAAGTTATTGTTTTTTACATACAAGTTATCTGCCACAGAAAAATGAAACATAAGCTGCCTGGAATGTCAGCACTAGAGCAGTACTATGTGTTCGACACTTGCTTAAACAGTAGTGGATTCTTTAGGATAAAATGTTAAAAGGTAATTACACAAAAAGTGAGTTAATAATGACATCTTTGATATGGTATGCAATATTTAGTTTCAGACAGTGTAAGTGCAGCACAGAAGGGCAGTTATATTACATATAGCATGCAGTGGACAAACAGCTCTTAGTAACTAGAGTTAAGTGAAAGTAAAGCATATTGTCTTTGCAGTACATTGATTATATTTATTTATTTATTTAACATTTGTTGACTGGGAAAATCCGACCAGGACAGGGCCTATTTTCAGTGAAGACCCTGGAAGGCACACTCCAGATGCATGTCTTTGGAATGTAAGAGGAAACCAGAGTACCCAGAGGAAACCCCACAAATGCAGGGAGGACACACAGAGTCCGCACAGAAAGCACCCCAGCTGAGAATCGAACCAGAGAACCTCTTGCTGTGAGGTGACATTATCCCCCTGTATCACTTTGCCTCTAAATTATACTCAAAAATCTGCATACAGGTGAGTTTCTTGTGTACTTTTTTGACATTACAAAAGTGAATAATAAACCTTTGTCATGTACATTTGGAAGTTGTTATGATCAGGTCTCATGCTGCAACACACAAAGCAGTATCACAGGGTCTATATCAGAATCGCGAAAGCTGTCTTTCACAAATGCATGTTCATCGACACATAAACGTTGAAGAACAAGAACAACGAAGTACCAAAAGAGTGAAATGGAGAATGCTGAATGGATTTTCTTGGCCAGCAGGGTGATTGTGGGGATGAGGAAATTAATCCTTTTCCCCACTATAGTGCGGTCTCAGAGTTGATATATTTAAGTAGGGGTGCAGGCTGCAAAAATGTTTGAAAAAGTGTTTTAGGTAAGGTTTGTACAGTTAGGTTTACCTTACCTATATGGCGCTGTTACTTCTGGGAATGCATTCGGCGTTCTGCATTTCACTCTTTTGGTAGTTCGCTGTTCTCGTTCTTCGACGTTTATGTGTTGATGAACATGTATTCATGAAAGACAGCTTTCGCGATTATAATATAGACCTGTATCACAACCATTTTTACAGCTTTATAATCTGTTAAACGCTTTACAGGGACCCAAAAAAGTGTGTCAGAATAAATCGTCTAACATGTTAAAGATGAAAAGAACTCTATTTCTTTATCCTTTCTGGATGACACCCCTGTGTTACTGTTATAAAAAATGTCCTCCTATCACTAAAAACTAGAATGTCTGGGTAGCTAAAGCCCCATGTATGTACTTTAAAGAATTTGTTAATATGCTCTCAAAGCAGATTTAATAAATTCTCCCTGAGATATTTTTCTTTACTCAGTTTCCCAAACACATTGACAAATTAATTATATAGGTTCATAGGTTCATAGATTCATACTAGCCAATTATCTCATGTGAGATTCAAACCCTGCACCTTGTGTTTGTAAGGCAAACACCTTAACCGTTAGACCACCCTCCCAACCCGGTTGGTGAATAATTGGTGAACCAACCATAATTCTCTGTGTTATTTGCCTGTATAGTAGCCCGGCTGACTAATAGAAAAGAAAACTCAATCCCAAGTATGTGACTCAGAGAATTCCCCTACATATGAAGAAGAGTTCTCCTCTAACCCTATTTAAGCATAACCGGACCACTGGATGGAAAGTTGGAACTTCACCACAGGACCAGCACCCATGACTTTAATGGACTGAGTCACTCTATAAATCATATGTTACTTTATAGATACCCCTTTAAATAATCTCTAAGGTATACATTTAGGATGCACAGCTAGGCTTATAAAGGCTGCAGAGATCATTAGTCGAGTTTACATATGAACCTGTAAACCTATGATGTCAAAGTTAGTTGGCATGTTCTTTTTGAATATCTGTAGATTAACATTTTATATATATGTATATATATATATATATATATATATATATATATATATATATACACATGCCTTTTTTAATTCTGGAAATGTACACCACATCTCTGGTTTCCCCCATGCCCCACACACACATTAAAATTTGTCAACATTTTGCTTTTCTTCCCCTTATTGTTTTTGGCTTTGTCCAGATTTTTTAAGCACAGAGGTTGCTACAAACACACACACACACACACACACACACACACACACACACACACACACACACACACACACACACACACACACACACACACACACACACACACTTCTAAGGCATCTCATAACAACCTAGAAGCCTGTTTTCTAGAGAATGTGTCCCAAGTACATAATTTGAAGTGCAGGATGTGCACTAAATTACTAAACTATTACATAAGAGACTATTATTTCAACATCTAGTATTATAGCAGGCATGATGATGTGAGGTATTGCCATATGTGCCAGGGAGAATAGGGCAGTGCACGTGTAAAATATGCCAACACAGTTAGCTGGAGTTTTATAAATATTTTTGTGTCATTTGACTATCACACTGACTTGTAAGTAATTTTGTGTCATTTGACTATCAACTGACTTGTACAGATGCTTTTGTTAAAATGTATCAACAGTGTTATTATAAGTGATTAAATGTTTATGTTTAAACAAATAATTCTGGAAGGGAAGAGTAGAAGTTTTTGAAATTGTTCTATAGTTTTCAGATACTGCAACAGATCTTAACAAAGCTCTGTGTGTGTAAGGTAGCTGAGTCAGGTGACCAAATGTGATATAATTCTGTAACCAGCACTGAGAGGTTGGAACTCTCACAGCAGTTTATTATGTTTTGTTTTCTTTGGAACCTGATATAAAAGATCTATGTCAGTTAGTTGAGTCAGTTCAGTTCATACTGTTAGAAGCTCATCACCTTGCCTTGTGGAAGTAAGCATCTCAGCATCCTATCTTGCCTTGCTGTATTAACTTAGCTAGGGAACTGTTATTCTACAGGCAGTCAGGAAATGCAGGGAAATTTGTTAAGTATTGTTTTTCTCCATCTGTTTGAATCTGTCCAACTGTGTTCTTTTTATTTCTTCTGTGACTGAAACTCTGCTGTTTATTGTATTTAGATATTTAGTATTCTCATGTTTTCTACTTTATTTATTATTAAATATTTTATAACTTTCATTGTGGCTAGTCTTTTAGACAATACTTTTAACATCTTGAGAGTACTTGTGCTTATTTTAATAACCCCATGGCTACTCCAAAAAGCCTTTCTGCTTTGGTTACACTCTACCATTTATATTAGCATTGATTTTAATCAGTATAATTGGATACCCATGTAAGAGTCTGAGAGTGGTTGACCAGTGGCCACGTGGTTACCTTATAGTCTGGGCAGAAGGGGAACAGATAGTAAATCTGTACCAGCCTTTCCCAAGAATGTGTGTATGTGTGTGTGTGTGTGTGTGTGTGTGTGTGTGTGTGTGTGTGTGTGTGTGTGTGTGTGTGTGTGTGTGTGTGTGTGTGTATGTGAACATCAAATACCCAGGTGTGAGTATGTCAGCTACTTGAAAATGGGACACAGTGCTCCAAAATGAGACTTGTTTGGGATTTGGAGAGACAGAGAGTCCAGTCCCAGGTCTGGAGTGTGTTCCCTGTGTGCTGTCTGGGAAATTGTGCTTGATGCAGAGAGCTGCATCTGAAACTACTGTGTAAATTCAATCTTGTTTATAGTGACCATCTCTCACCAGTGTCAGTAGTGAGGATTGAAAATCCCTGATTACAGGCTTGGGGTAAAGAGGCCATCACAGCAGGAACCAGGCTTGTCTGTAAAACACTAGTGATTAATGTTCATTTGTGTTATCAATACTGTATGTGACTGCCAGGCTTTTCTCTGGAAGGCCACATTGCTAGTGTGTAGAAGACTTCCCCTTTCCACATGATGGTAAACCAGAGTTGATATATGTATATATAAACCACTGAAACTCCCACTTGTATTCTAGGCAAACGAACACAAAACACTTTAGTGCAATCTAAACTTTAATTAGATACTTTTGTCCAAATGGACTTCATCAGAAAACCAAATACATAATTATGCAACCTATTTATACACAAGCAAAACTAATTAATCAGTTAATCAATCTTATTAAATAACAATTACACGAAAACTTCTAAAACTTTATAAGAAAAATATTAAAAACTGTTAAATAAAAGCAACAATCCAAATCCAAGCCGATAATAAATCAGTTGCCAAACGAAAATAAGCAGTCCAAGTACACATAAACGGCAACCAAAATGTAGGCAGGCTCCTCAAAGCAACTCAAAGCAACTCTTAGCATCAAATGCTATAAAATCTTTAAAATACCACGCTGGTCACAAAAAATAGAAACGAACGTTCTTTATTGGGCACAGTTAGCGCTTTCACCTCCTTGGCTTGGTAGGTGCCTAGTAACAAACACCTGCTTTGACATTTTTATGCATCCTATTTTATTCATATGTCGTGCAACATTGTTAGGATTTTTTAACTTTAGGGGCGAATGTTTGTTAGATATGTATTAGTATTTTTTAACACAATAGATTGAATGACATTAAAAATAAAAATATAATAAATACATCTATATTTTTTAGAGCTAACAGATAAGCTTTTGTTGTTATAGTTATTGGGTATGTTATAACATGTATATAGTTGTTGTTTTTAGATAAGCGCTTTAGACTGCCTTTGAATGTCAATGCATGTTCTTTTAAATTATACATATAATGTATTAAGCAGATGACGTTTTTATTATTATTTTTATTGGCATTAATTAACCAATTAAGAACAGGAATTGGATATATAAAGGACTGTTTTTGGTGGGGTTGAATACAGTCTGATGAAGCCAAGGAGGTGAAAGCGCTAACTGTGCCCAATAAAGAACGTTCGTTTATACTTGTTGTGACCAGCGTGGTATTTTAAAGATTTTATAGCATTTGATGCTAAGAGTTGCTTTGAGTTGCTTTGAGGAGCCTGCCTACATTTTGGTTGCCGTTTATGTGTACTTGGATTAAAAACTGTTAAACAACGTTAGGCCTATGATCCTTTAAAAAACACTTGATATTAATAGATCCAGTCATACCAGGCAGACAATCCACACCGAGTTTTAACTGCCACAGTGTTTCCTTTTGCTCAAATTTGTTATTAAATTCCCCCCTCTCAAATAATTTGTTATTTGTTCTACTATCACAAAAATAAATTTCTTTAAATGTTTACAATCCAGTGTGCATTTATATAAAGCATTCTTATCATTGTTTGTTTTAATTGCATGTAAATGTTCCTTGATTCTAGCCTTAAGACTACACGTGGTCATTCCAGCATAAGAAGCACTACAATACATGCATTTACTGATATATATTACACCTTTAGATTTACAATTAAAAACAGAGATTGGTATTGTATAATTCATGTGGGTCAAATTTAAAAATGACCCTTCCGTAATAAATCTACATTCAGAAAAATTGCCACATTTATACATCCCTTTGGATTTCAAAGACAATTGTCCTGTACTGGGAATGAAAGTATCGTCCTTCTCCAAATGCTTTTTAAGGTTATAGGAGTTTTTAAAAAAAATTTGGGTTCCCCACCCACACATTTTATTAAATCCAAATTTCCATGTAAAATGTTCCAGTTATTTCTAATAATAGAACAAACTGCTTGACTGCCAAGTGGCATATCTATATTACAAAAAAATATATATATGTGTGTTTGTGTGTGTGTGTGTGTGTGTATATATATATATATATATATATATATATATATATATATATATATATATATATATATATATATATTATATGTATAAGTATATGTTAGTAGCAAGGATATGGGGATATGGCTTCCACATTTCCACATTAGGGGTTGCGGGGGGACTTGACGTCACACATAAAAGAAACATTTTTTTTTTCATTTTGAATGGTGTTCATATTCTGGAGATTTCACTCATTTCTAATCACAATTGCATGAGTTAATCTCAAATGAGTCAGTAACTTGTCAGAGACCTAAAACTGGCATTCTTAGTAGTAGTCTTTTAATTTCATGAATGTTTTTAAAGTGAGGCATGTGGTGTCTTTGTGCTGGCCAGTATACTGTGACACTGCTATGAAGATTAACAATAAAACTCCATTGTTTATTGTTACCAACTTTAACAGCAAATGAAAATATGTACACTTGACATGAAATCACAACTGGAGCATGCATTCAGAACATCTTATTTTAATGTTGGCAATATTTCATGACATGCCTATGCCCAAATAAAAGCATTGTGTTGAATGCTGTCCAAAACAAATTATCAAAATCCAGATTAGAGGGGAAGGTTTATGATGCTGGATATATTATTGTCGATGCAGGATCATTTACCAAAAATACAGAGGAAGAATGGCTAGCAGCAAAGAATTCATGCAAACTTGACCTATAACCATGTCTGGTATCCTAGGACTACTAAGATATCTCAGTTGAGCACTGAGAGAGAGAGGAAGAAAGAAAGTGACACGTAGTATGTCATCACCTATCACTCATTTCACTGATCCTATCAAACGTGTAGTGTTGTATTTACAGCAAAGTAGGTCATATTGCTAGAATGTGTTTAAATGGCCTTCAGACTTTTTTTTTCTTTTTCTTTTTTTTCCAGAAGTTAAACAGCTACTTTTTAAATGGCACATCTTTAAAGGCAGTTGGGCAGTAAATACTTCGTTTGATAGTTGTTGCATATGCACTTTAATAAGTGAGTCTTGTTTTTAGGCAAACAAGAGGAAAAGGGTAGACTAGAGACAAACAAAATAAATATGTACATTGTGAAACAAGGATATACCCTACCATGGAAATAATTGTTTAATGCAACATAAAAAAAAATCTCATTAAAAGAAAGTGTGAAACAAAATCTGAGCTACATTTCCCTGGGATTCAGAAACATGCTACCTCAGTCTTGCTGAGGCTTGTACAGGTATACCTTGTAGCATGATGTGGTCCTATGGTTCAACAATTAACTAGCTGCAAATTTGCAGTCCATTATGCTATCAATTGAAAAAGTTGCTCAAAGAAATTGAAGGCTCAGTGAAGAGATAGTTTCCTGCAACAGTAGCCAGGAATGACATAACAAGTAGTGAGCAAGTACAAGCAAGTAGCGGGTAAGTGATGTTGTGTGCGCATATACACTACATAGTGGCACTATGAGAATGTGTGGAAACCACAGTAAATGGCCATGTGGAATGTACTGAACTGGAAAGGGGTGTATAAGAATGTAGGAATGGGGTTCAGCATGCAGAGAAACATACTTAAGGAATAAGTGGAAGTAAACATGGGACTGGGGAGGAAGGATATATTTTATTTTCAGGAACAGGCACCTTTTTAAAGAAACATGAGAGGGGTGTATTAGAAAGGCAGAGGTCAGAAAGAGGGTAGAAGTATGGAAGCAGGGACACATAAACAAACAAACATAAACACAGCCAAAGACTAACAGAGGAAGCACTGATCTACATGGGGTGGCTTTGGGAATGTTATTAAAGAAATACAGACAATGGGAGGGCACTGGTGATGGAGACCACCAGACAAAAAAAAACAGGAGGGAAGTAACATGCAGAACAGCAGAATTGGGGATAGGGTATGTATAAGCATCCTGTTTCCACACATCCTGGGCTAGATCCAGGAAGAGATCAGCCAGCACCCTAACTGCCCTCCCCACTGGGCTCTGACTGAGGTGGGAAAGGGAGAGCCACATAGTGGTGCAACTCTTGAACCCAAACAAGGACCCTTTCAACACAGTCAATATGGGCTTTTGGCTACTGTGTCAGTAACTACCTTACCACATCCACCAATTTCTGCTACATGGCAAACTATGAACCCCTGGCAGTGCCACTACAGGAAACAATAGTACTTCTATCTGGTGACCAGCCATTAGAGGTAATAGGTAAAGCATCAGACCACCTTGGCACACCTGATGTGAAGGCAGGCCTGAAGCTAGGTGGAGTGTTAGTAGGAGAAGGGTAGGCCTGATGGGTGCTTATGAACCTATTCCACATCACTAGCACAGCCATGCCAGATGCTGCTGACAATGGAAACATAAATAGATAAATGTAAAACAACTAACATCAAATCACATTTAAAAAGAAGGATGGCAACAAAGACTGAAGAGAAAGAAAAAAAATAAAGACATCAGTATCATGTATGTGACATATGACCTGTACAATTGTTACACAGATAACTGTATTACACAAGCAGCAGAAATGCTGATGGTACACTTCAGATATTTCTGCCTACAGGCACTACCATGAAGTCCTACAATATGATGTCAGTTTCACAGTTCCCACTGCCATAACTGTGTTTGTGAAGGTGTGGATGTTACAATAGTGGCATGGGGCATTTGCTTGGTAGATGTCATAGCCAGAGTGTGTACTACTGGCCTTGTGGACCCCCAGTAAGCACTGTACATTGAAATTATATACAGTAGCACATGCAACATTGCTGTAGCAAGACTAATGTGTATATCTGGGTAGGGACAAAGTATGACTAAAGTGACATGTTGGAATGAGGCATGGCAATATGGTGCCAGTTTGCACACAGCCAATACTGAATAGGGGCTCCCAATACAACCAGCCCCAATCCATGCCTCACATTTGCCACCCTTCAGGACACTAAGCCAAACATGACACCCTTAAACAGCCATTCATCCATTACTCCCCCATTATGTATACTCTGAGTTTTGCAGTCTGCTCAGGACATGGCAGTGACCAAGAGATTCACTGCAGTAGGACAGTTAAGCACATCTCACTGCAAATACATGCCTGCATAACCTTTGATCGGTTTACCATCAAAATTTCAAAGGATTCTTCTCCTGCATGTGGCCAAAAGTACATTTTCAAAGTTTCATGATGCTGAACTGGAATAATATGAAATCATAATAACGAAAGTAAAGCTTAATTTGTTATAATGAGTTTGGAATTGTGAATGGAGATCGCAGTACAGTGAGGCTCAGGGAATTTGCCCTTTTCTTCGCTGTAGTGTGATCTTGGAGTTGGTATATATATATATATAATGTGCAGGGGATGTGGGGGTGCAGGGGGGCTTGCCCTCTGCTGAAACATAAATGGACATATGGACTTTTGAAACCAGACGTCTGGTATGTCGAATGTTGATCGTCGTGTTTCTGATGTTTGACATTTAGGTTAGATATTGTTTTTGTTTTTTAACATTGTAGTTGCATCTTTTGCCTAAAAAATGTTTTGCCTTCGACATTTTGATGGTAAACCCCTTTGGCCATATAATGTGTTGTGCCTATGATTACAAATATTTCACTTCCATGTCCTAACAAATAATACTACATCATGTATTTATACCTATAAACAAGTATAGCAGCTTTTCTAGGTTCATAGGTTCATAGATATATACTAGGCTACCGAACACTAGGGCCTTTAAAAAGCCTAGCCATGCAATCCAACCCACTTGTTTCCCTATGAATCATAAGTGTTATTAGGAGGGGGTATGTTAGTTAGGAAGTTTCTAGAGGTTATGTGGATGGAGTTTGTTAGTTTGGGCATTTCTGTCTGCCTCTGTGTATCAGAGACATGAGGGCAAGACCTATGATGAATTTCTGATTTCCCATCCACTGGTCAAGTTTATGCTTAAAAAGGGTTGGGATGGACTGCTTCACATGGATGGGGAGCCTGTGTCAGAACATGGGGTATCCTCTGAGACACATATCTGCCCTGCCAACATGTCTTATTTATGTTAATAGAAATTTTTAAATCCTTGGATCTAGTGGTTCTGATGCTGTTCAAATTGTGGATGTGCAAAAGGTCCATCAGGGCTGGATCGAATAATGCCCTGTATACCAGACATAGATTGCCTCTCAGTAACCTGTAGGAGACAGACTACAGAGACAGGGCTTTAAGGCAATCCATATGGGGCACTGTTTTTATACCCTGGATTCTTCTGATAAGTTACCTTTGTGGGCATTCAAACTGTTGCATATGTCTGGTCAGGTACATGCTGAAGGGGGCATTATATTCAGTAATGGGTTTGATAAGGGCTGAATAAAATGATACTATAACTTCCTTGGACATGGATACCATGCCCTTTTGAATAAGTTGGGCAACATAGAATGATTTTCTTACTAACTTGAACACATGTTGGTCAAAGGTCACATTCCTGTCTACATGTTTTCCCAGATGTCTTACTACTGGGTCAAATCTAGGCTTGCATTATCGATGGAGTAGTTAGCCCTGGTGGCAGTTTTCCCAAAAGGCACTATAATACATTTCTTGGCATTGAATTTTAGTTCTTTCATCATCATCATCAGCCCCTTTTTCCCATTTTTTTCTACATGGGGTTGGGGTATCGTGTTAACTGTCGCCAACTCTCTCGATTCAGTGCCACATTCCTGCCTTCTTCAACACTCATGCCTGACTGTCACAGATCTTCTTTCACACAATCCATCCACCTCTTTGCTGGATGTCCTCGCTTCCTCTTACCTTCTTCCTGTCTGTCCCAAATCTTCCTCAACAGATTGTCTTCTGCTTTTCTACACGTATCCAAACCACTGTAATCTGTTCTCTTTGATCTTTTCTGCAATTGGAGCTACTTTGGCTTCTGCTCTTATGTCCTCATTTCTTCATCTGTACCACAATGTGCATCCTACCACCTTTCTCAGGGACTTCATTTCCATCACCTCTAGCTTCTTCAACTGTTCTGCCTTTACTGCCCAGGTTTCTGTACCATACAGTAGTACTAGTCGCACCACTGTCTTTTACACTTTATTTGTGAGCTTCTTTGGCATTCCTCTGTCATAGACTACACCTGATACTCTATGCCAGTTGGCTACAGCCCCTCTGATTCTAGCTTTGATCTCTTCATTCAGTCTACCCTTCTCCTCAACCACCCCTCCCAGATACTTGAAGTTGTTTACCTGTTCCACTATCTTTCCTTCAATCTCTATTATCAGCGTCTTCTGATTTCCCCAGTTTGTTGTCATTACCACCATCTTATCCGTGCTTAGTTTCATCCCATGTGCCTTCAGATTTTCATTCCATTCTTCTTTCCTTTGCTGAAGTTCAAGCTCAGAGTCTGCCTGTACTGCCACATCTTCTGCATACAGCAGCTTTGTTGATCTGTCCCCTCCAACCTGTTTGCTAATGTAGTCCATCACCTGTATGAACAGCAGTGAGCTCAGAGCTGAACCCTGATGTACACCTACTCCCACTGGGAACCCCTCTGTGAGACTGAACACTGTTTGTACTTGAGCCACTAGGTCCTTGTACATAGCCTGCACTAATTCTACCAATGTTTCCGGGACTTCAAACCACCACAGTACTGTCCAGATTAGCTTTCTTGGGACCTTATCATATGCTTTTTCCAAGTCTAGGAATGCCCAGTTTGACTCTCTACTCATCTCCAGCTTCTTCTCAAGTATCTGTCTTAATGCAAACATCGGGTCAGTTGTGCTGCATCCTGATCTGAATCCAAACTGCTCATCTCCCATCTTACATTCTACTACTTTTCGTATCGACTTATCAATCACCATCTCCAGAACTTTCATGCAACGTGGTAGGAGGGGTCTATATTAGAACACCGAACATTCAAAATGTCGAGTGCTCTAATATCAAACCCTATGTATCGAAAATTTAAAACATCGAACATTCAGAACAGCACATTTTTTCCTAGGTTCATAGATTAGTACTAAGCTAACTGCCCTTGCGAACCATTTTAAGCCTAGCCAATTATCCCTTGTGAGACTCAAACCCTGCACCTTGTGTTTGTAAGGTGAATACCTTAACCCTTAGGCCACCCTCCCAACCAAGGGAAAAAATGTGCTGTTCCAAAACACATACACACAACACAAGCACATCAAACAAACAGCAATCCACACACATACACTTAAACTCTTACACCTAACCCTACACTAAACTATATATACACCATTAACTATCCACTTACCTTAACCCAAAACCTAACCCTAAGGTCCATCACTATCGCACAGTCACCTCACCTGCACCCTAACCCTAACTCACCTACCCCGCCCTAACCCTCATGTCCGCACAATCGCACACCTACCTGAACCTGACCCGTAACTTTCCAGCACAGCTCTGAAAATACAGAAGCAACAGAAATGGACAACCAAATTCTTTCCCTAGGAAAAAAATTGGTTTTCTGTTTCTTCGATATTTTCAGCGTTCACTGAAAACAGGTCGATATTAGAACACTCGCAATTTTGAATGTTCGATGTTCTAATATAGACCCAGTAGGAGTTTGATGCCTCTGTGCTGCCCACAGTTGTGGATGTCCCCTTTGTTCTTGTACACTGCCATGAGTATGCTTATTCTCCAGTCATCTGGGATACCCCTTTCTCTCCACACTGCTATTAGTTCTATGTCTATGTAATAATCAAAATAGTACATAAATTGTCCTTAGGAAAACTAAAGTTACTTCAGTAGTCATATGTAAGATGTAGCATTGTAGCAAATCAATGTAACTTCTATAGATGCAGACTCTGGCAGTGTGCACTCTTGATCTTCACCTGTAAAGCAGCTCTATTCTAATCTAGAGCAAAAAGGGGGTTCTCTGTGTTATCTCTGCCTGAGTTACAAAACAAGGAAAAAAGAAAGAGAACACCTTAATGAAATAGCCAATACAATCAAAATTATTTACAAGAGACGTAAAAAGACTGTGTAATGACTGTAAGTAAAATGCATCATGGGGCCCTTGCTCTGTCCTCTTCTCCTATTTCTTCTTCTTCTTCTTAATAGATAAGGTCAGGATAATCCTCTGTAGATCACTCAAGTGGGTATTGGCACTGTTCAACAGAGTGGGATGCCAGATGCCAGTGGTATCAGACACCATCCTGGCAAATCTGTGCCACATGTCTTGTTCATACTGAGGGCATTCATAGAAGTCACCAGTAAGGCACTCCTGGGGCTCTCCATGTAACAAGAAGAAACAAATCTTGTTTTTCTTTCTGTATCAAAATGAAGCCCTGCTACCATCAATGACCTTGGAAGCCATGGCAATTCTCCAGGTCACATTTCAAAGAACTATGGTAGCCCTCTCACAGTCAATCATGCTGATGTTATCAGTGCATGGTGTGGAATATTGGGCGACTAGTTAGTATGACTATTTGCATTGCCACCATTGCTTATTGCAGAAATGCTAAGAAATCCAACCCAATACCATTCAAAACCAACAAAAACAAGGTATTTGACCCAATGGCACAATAAAGGCTCAATAGAAACAAGCACAACAACCCCAGACTTAGCGTAATAAACTTTATTATCATAATTTTGTCTCAAGACTTCCTCAGAACACACTTCTATGATACACACATACCATTTTTATACTACCAAAGGCAATTATGTAAAATTCTATTATATAATTAACCAATTAACTAATACAATTAAAGTACAAAATACAAACAGCATTCAATACATTTAATATAAAATCACTACATATACCCACTATTATACCATGACCCCCCATTAATATTCCAAAACGTGCACGCTGATTGGCCAGCGTGCATGTTGTAAATCGACTTATACTAATTGGAAAAGGTCTGGTCGCCCGGACTTTTTCCATTAGTATAAGTCTTTTTTTAAAACACTGTCTCGCTATGTATAGTGACACAGGTTTAAAAAAAGCAACTGAGATCTCCGTTGCTTTTTTAAAAGCTGTCTCGCTGTGTTAAACTCCTTTAACATAGCGACACAGTGTGTAAAAAGCAACGGAGATCTTGCTTTCTCAATTGCTTTTTTTTTTAAACCTGTCTCGCTATTTTAAATGGGCTTAACATAGCGAGACAGCTTTAAAATTAGCAACGGAGATTATGTTAAACCCATTTAACATATAAATGGGTTTAACATAGCGAGACAGCTTTAAAATAATCAATGGACATTTCCGTTGCTTATTTTAAAGCTGTCTCACTATGTTAAACCCATTTAACATAGCGAAACAGTAAAAAGCAATGGAGATCTTGCTTTCTCCCATCAGAACCCCCCGAAATACCAGACAGCTGCGGAAGGGCAGCAAAGAGTTATACAATGCCATTATTTAAGAAAAGTAATTATTTCTTTTCTTAAACAATGTCATAGTATAATAGCAATAATTGTCTTTGTTTGGTCACCAAACCATGCCAACCGTGGGTAAATCCCACATTACCCACACCCAGGCATGGGTTATTGCTATAATAACCAATGCGTATGTCCCTAATAAAAATTATTTGCACAGTTTTAATGTTCTGTCCTTCAAAAAACACTTTATATTGATATAAAAAAAAACTGACAAAAACCTGATGAAAAAAAACTGATATATTTAAACCTGTTTTTTATCAGCCTCCAGTCTAACCTGCCACAAAGTTTCCTTTTGTTCCAAATCATTTCTAAAATCACCCCCCCCCCTCCAATCTATCATACCTTGTTCTAAGAGGGAATACAAAAAACATTTTTATATTTGGGGCATTCTAAAGTATGTTTAAAAAGTGCATTATTTGAATCTTTTGTCATAATACTATGTACATGTTCTGTCATACGTTCTAATAAAGTACGAGTGGTCATACCAACAAAATAACTGTGGTACACCCGCTACACATGCTAATATAAACTACCCCGTAGTTCTGCATGTAAAATGTCTGGGTACCTTTAGTGTATGGGGTAAATGTTGTAATGAAACAAAAGGTCCTTCAAGTATAAATCTACAAAAATTACAATTACCACACTTAAACATTTCCATGGTTTTATTTGTCTCCAAAACTCCAGGGATATACTTTGTGTGGTCATTCTGTAGTATGCTTTTCAAATTATGCCTATTTTTATAAACAAAATTTGGCTTAATTCCTACTACTTTAAATAATTCGCTTCCAACATTTTCAATTTCTTTTCCACAATATTTCTTATTGCTAATCTGTCAGTTGTCATATCTAAGGTACATACAGACCCCATCTTTTCATTAGATTGAACCTTATTACTTACAAAAGGAAAGCTAAGAATGGGAGGGTACTGATTATACCTTTTATTCCATATATCATTGCTTAATTCCTTAAGGTGTCCCCCATCATATCCCCTGTTTTGAAATAAACCTGTAATTAATTCAAAGTCCTTATGGGAAACATCATCCTTACTGTTTTTTCTACTAGCCCATATATATATATATATATATATATATATATATATATATATATATATATATATTGACCTTTGGGAATATTATTTTTAATAAACACCGGATGATTACTTCTATTATGTAGATAGCTGTTAGTAAAAGTATTTTTCCTATTTACACTACATTCAAAGGGTTTCAATTCCATATCCCATTCAAGATTTACATCAAGACATATTCACTTGACACTCATAATCACCCAGAACAAACTTTAAAAAAAACAGATTTTTGGTTCAGGACCACCACAAGATGTTCAGTTTCTACCTTTTAACCGTCAATTACAAAAAATAGATCATCTACAAACCTTTTGTAGTAACAGATCTTAAAGGTGTCACTTAACTCTTTCAACAACATAGTTTCCCATCACCCCATCACTATGTGAGTGTATGATGGGGCTACTGTGGACCCCATAGTGACCCTCTTATTCTATTTATAATATTTACCATTGAATAAGAAAAAATTATTGTGCAAAAGAAAGTCAATTATATTACAATAAAAATTGACCCTATGTTGAGAAAAACTAGAATATTTAAACAAAAATTCCCTTACATACTCCACTTCTTCAATATGAGAAATAGACGTAAATAGAGAAACTACATCCAAGGTAAACATAACATAGCTATCTGGATCAAACTCAAAACCTTCCAAAAACTGATTGAATTTATCTAAAAAATCCCATGAATCTTTAACATGAGGTTTCAGATTTTGTGCTAAGGGGTTCAGAATAGAATCTATACTCAGGGAAATGCCTTTGGTAACAGAATTGGGGGAGGACACAACAGGCCTAAAAGGTGGATTAACCAGGTATTTATGAACTTTTGGGATGCCAAATAACCCCCCCCACTTTTGGTTTGTCTACCATGTAAAAATTATACATACTTATATCCATGTCATCATTCATCAAACCATCATATAAAAATGTGCAAATTTTCTTATAACTCTTGAATTTCACCCATTTGTACCTCTACATAATCACCCCCATTATTTAAAATGCCCAACATTCTGTTACAATACCTGTCTGTATTCATTAACATCAAGTTGCCCCCATTATCACTTTTCATAATCCTCAATTTCTATTATTTTTCAAGTCACTGAGTGCCCTTCCCTTATTAGTGTCCAAATTACAGTACCACTTCCTATTGTATTTGTTGAGATATTCTGTTATTTCATTACCACATATGCATTCAAAACATTAAGCATATGATGTAAAGTAGGAGTAAAACAAGACAGGTTTGCATACATCCTTACAATGTTTCCAACATTTTTCAACAAGAAATCCAAATTAAGTTTACAAATATATTGTTTCAAATCCATTAAAGTTCTTGCACTATCAGCTCTTCTAGTTGGCACAAAATTAAGGTCATAACCCAACAACTTTACATATATAGACATTAACACAAAGTCTGATAGGTTAATGATGCTAAAAGTCTCTGCATCATACCTTTTTAATTGCCCATTGATGAGTCCGAGGCCATCTGTCCCCTCGTTCATGTGGATCTTGTCCTCAGCACCTTGTCCCTTTTTGATAAAAAAGTCTTTGGTTTAGCCCCGTTCTCAATATTTAACCTGTTTAAACTGCTGTTGACATTTTACATGGTCCAATTAACCAATCCAGAACTCTTATTAGTGTTTCCATCTCTCATACTCACACCTGAGGAATTATCTTTAACCTCAGCCCGGAAGTACCTTTTAAAAAACTTTTAATGAAGCCGATTGGTGATTTGCCTTGTCATTCCTTTTCTCGGACTGTACCAACTTTAAAGCAGGATTATTATTCCTATACTCATGTCTGTTTTTATTTTTATTGTTAGGATCAAAGGCGTGATAGGCAAGATTATTCTCGTAGGCTGTGACATCTCTCAGCAGTTTATTATGCGTCCACATAATAACTGCATTTTCATGTTTTTTCACTTCTTCCAAAACCAAACTGCAATAGATGTTATTATTGCTACTGTCCATGAACTGTGTACACATTTCCTCATCAACCTTTATGATTTCTTCCTTTAAGCTGGCCATAATTTTAACATTATTGTTAATTAAGAATTTCAAGAATTGCAAGCCAGTGTTATTAAAGAAGTCAATTAAGTTGTTAAAAATGGATCTGTAGATTTAATACTGTTAGAGTATTTGAAACAACATAACCTTTCAGTACAATGCATAATTTAATGCACCTCTCAAAATACTAATGATCTAATGATCTATACTTTTTCAACAATTTGCAAAGCCTATCACACAAGCACTTATACTCTTCAGACTTAGCCAGTGAGAACTTGTATTCAAACATAATGAAAGGGTCATATTTATTGTCCAAAACTGATCTTACATCCATATATTTACACAGTCTTTTATCAGCCCCATGAACTTTGTTGGTTTCTGACATTCCTGAGCTGATATTATTAAACTCAATTGCAGTCTATCATCATCCAAACTATAAAACAGTTCCTCACTTCCCTACAACTGTAAAACCAGTCCTTTTTATACAGTGTAAAAATCACATGACACAGCAATTAATTAAACCTGTCCATGCAAATCTATTAAATATGGTTTTAAAGAAGCAGAGCCATTTAAGCCAGGAGAAAAGTGTGCTCTCAAATGTAAAATCCACTGATATTCACTCATTTGTGTAGCATGTACTATATTCCCACCTCTCAGGGACTAATGAATAATACTTAAAACTAAAAACTTAAAATCATGACTAGCTCCTTTCTCTGCCTGATGTTTATAAAGTGCATTTGTGGGTATCTTCCCTTTAATTTCAGATACATGGCTACTGGTACAATCCTTAAGTCTTTCATATTTTGCCAGTGTAACAAGCATTACATTGGTCACAAGTTGCTAAATATAATACATTTTTAGATTCACAATTGCCATATATATTTACTCTAAATTCTTTTGCATGTAAGGGATGTTTGAATGTCTTACTCATATTAATATATTTGTAAAACACACCATATATATAGGTGCATTTTTAACCATCTTCATATGTAAGAAAGTTTGTGGTTGTTCTTCGTAACGCAGGAGCCGTTTCAAATGTTTATGTCCAAAGTTGGAATGTGATGAACTCACGCTCCACAGCTCTGAAACATTTATTTATTTAACATTTGTTGACCAGGAAAGTCCAGCTTGGAAAAAAGCCAATTTTCAGTGGAGGCCCAGAGAGACATGCTCCAGACGCATGTCTTTGTAATGTGGGAGGAAACAAGAGCACCCAGAGGAAACCCACATGGACAAAGGGAGGACATGCAGCCTCTGCACAGAAGGCACTCCAGGAAAGAATCAAACTAGAGAACTTCTTGCTGTGAGTTGACAATGCTACTGCTGCTGCACCACTGCACCATATGTAAGGATGTGCAAATTCCTGCTTATAGTCTCTTTAACTGCCTTAGTTATTTTTATTAAAAGTTAAAAGGCACCTAGTCTCATTACTGTTCTTGTTTTTATTATTATTTTTGCTCTCACCATTATACTCAGAAGAAAACAATGGCTTTGCTGATGTGCAATGTAACTGCTTGGTCTCCATAACAGCAGAACCAACATCACATACTTTATAACCCCTACTTTTAAAACTGGTGCACAATTGGGTATCCACATCTGAGTCCACTGTATTCATCCTAGTGACCCTCAGCATCTGATTTCTGAAAACATTGTTGAACATATACTGTGGGTGTATACTACTATGATGCACATAAGCATCCCTTTTAACAGTTGTTTTATAAATTGTAGTGTCAATCATAAATTGCTTATTGATAAGTATAACAACATCCAGAAATTCTATCCTATCATTTCCAAAACATTTCTTAAGTTTCAAAAAGAACACTGTATTAGATACTCAAAAAATCTATTCAAAACTGTGTTCATCCCCTTGCCAAACTAAAAACAAGTCATCCACAAACCTTCAATAAAAGATGACATTGCTTAAAAATGGATTCAGTCCTGACAAGATAAATTCTTGCTCCAAAATATACATGATTATATTTGCATATATGTTGGTGACGGGAGTATCCATCTGCACACCACTTACTTGCTTGTATAATTGTTGTTGAAACAAGAATACTTTATTTGTTAATACAAGTTCTAGCATGAAACAAAGAATGTTAACATAAGCCTACATATATACAATAGATTCAAGTAGATACTTCTTAATGAACTGGATGCCAATATCATTTGGTATGAATGTTAATAATGAACTGACATCAAGAGTAGCAAAGTGACACTCTTTCAAATCAATCATTTGGACCACTCATATAATTGATGTAAAAAAATCAAGTCATGTCTTTCAATATTGTACTTGTCTGCTCAAAGCCAGCTCTCAACTGTGTCTCTAGAAATTTCAATATGGGTTCTGTGACCCACACCCTAGATGACACAATTGGTCTTAGTGGCGCTTCTAATGACTTGTGCAACTTGGAGATGCCGTATATAAAATGTGTTGGGTGTCTATCTTGGCTTGTGTATGCAAATCATGTAATATTTTCAGAACTTCATTAACTATTATATTATAATCATTCCTAGTAATCTTCACATTGGACTTGTTTCTTAACATCTGATCCATTATACTCATATAAGAAGTCCTATCTAAAATCACTAACCCCCTCCTTTATCAGCATTTTTCATTACAATTTCTTGGTTGTTCACTAAGGAGGAGAGATCTTCATGTTGTCCTGGAGTGAGATTATATTAGTCACCCACTTTCTGTTTACTATACAATCAGTATATCTCTTTTTAAACTAATCTCTCAAAAACCTGTATCACATTGTGATTATATGGAATAAACTTGCTAGAATGTTTGGGGACCTGTAAGCGTACTTCATTGCTATTATTAAATACTTTTAAATTAAGTATTCTAACAAAATATTTAAATTCAGATAGCATTTTTGAAACCTCCTGTGAACAAGCAGGAATAAAAGTCTGATGGTGGCTGAATGAGCATTTTCTATATGGACGAGGATGGGTCATCGGAAGTGGCTGCTCTAACAAAAAAGGAAAATCAATCTGCATCAATCATAGTGATTACCTACTCAAAAATAACTTCTGTCTCCACGTTTTTCTTTTTCTTTTTAGAAGTAACTGCTGACTCTGGATTCTTGTTCTTACTGATAGATGTTTGAGGTTGTACGGATGTTTTAACAGCAGAAGAAGAAGTAACAGCAGCAGAAGTAGCTGTAGGAATGGCAGTAAGTGGATCTTGTTAATTGATTTCTCAGATCCAATGAAAACAGTTTCAGATTTACATGATGTGGATTTACCTACATATGGGTATAGAGTTTCCATTTTGCTATGTAACCCAGACTCAATAGGTTAAAAAAATACATTCATGAGTTCTGTGTAGCGAAGGGAACTCAGATTTATCAGCTGCCATCTTCTCAAAAGGTCAGGATGTCTATCCCGAAACATAGGCATGTTGAGAATACGAAGTCCCTAAGACACCACTGTATACTCTAAATAAGCATTAATGCTTAACCGCTGCCACTGGAGCCATTTAAACTGAATAGCTATGTCCTCAAAGCAGTTTAGCTTAGTTTTAAAAAGTTTTAAAGAATCAGTACCTGGGCAGTTTCAGGAGAATTATTTCCATCAAACATTCCTATTAGAGTGTTATTTGGAACATCCATCAAATCACTCAGCGTGAATGAAGTGCGAACAAGTGCATTACTTGTAGATGGTATTATCCCGACCCTGCTCATGTTCACTTCCTGCATGCAAAACAAATCCAAATGTCGAAAAACAACTGGTAAAGATAAATCTGGTGGCATTCCAAGCAATGCAAGAGTAAAATAGCCAAAACACTTTAAAATTTAAGTAAAAACTTTTTTTGCATTTGAAAGTGTTATTTGGTAATAGCAATGAAGTACCCTTACAATGTCCCCAACTGTTCTAGCATGTTTATTCCAAATAATCACAATGTGATACAAGAATTTGAGAGATTAGTTGAAAAAGAGATATACTAATTGTAAAACAAACAGAAAGTGGGTGACTTTTACAATCTCATTCCAGGGGAATAGGAAGCTATCTCCTCCCTAGTGAACAGCCAATAAATTGTAATTACAAATTCTGATAAAGGAGGGAGGTAGTGGTAAAGGACTTATTATATGAGTATAATGGAGCAAATGTTAAGAAACAAGTCCTATGTGAAGATTACTAGGTGTGAGTATAATATAATAATTAATGAAGTTATGAAAATATTACATGATTTGCATACACAAGCCAAGATAAACTCCCAACTATTAAAGTATTTGGTAGCAGAGAACCCAAAAATGCCTTACATATATGTCATTCCCAAGTTACACAAGTCATTAGAAGCTCCACCGTTAAGATCAATTGTGTCAGCTAGGGTGTGGGTCACAGAACCCATATCTAAATTTCTAGAGACACATTTGAGAGTTGGCATTGAGCAGACAGGAACAATATTGAAAGACATGACTTTTTTTACATCAGTTATATGAGTGGTCACATATAAAATATGTTATAAAAGACTACCATTTTGCAATACTGGACGTTGATTCATTATTTAAAGTCATACCAAATGATATCAGCGTCCAGTTCTTATGAGCTACCTACATGAATTTACCGAACATATGCAGGCTTATGTTAAAACTCTTTGTTTCATAGGTTCATAAATGTTTACTAGACTAATGACCACAAGGGCCTTTTTAAGCCTAGCCATGCATCCCAAATCTATGACAAGTTCTGATACCCTTGATACGGTAAACATGGGCCTGGGAGATGAACCATTTACAGGTTACCTGTGTCCAGTAAAGACGTAGGGACCAAACCAGGGATGAATCTTTGGTTTCCCATCCAATTGTCCAAGCTGCACGTGAATTTAGTTAGGGAGGGACTCTTGCTTCATATGGATGGGGAGCCTGTTCCATAGATGAGGTAGTCTCTGGGATACATACCTATTTCTTCAACAGGTCCTATTTGTATCACAGGCAAGATTTAAGTCTTTATAATAGGTAATTCTGATGCTGTTTGTTTTGCAGATATGCAAGAGGTCCATCAGAGTGGGGTCTGCCAATGCCCTGTATGCCAGGCATAGATCTCCCCTCAAAAGTCTGTAGGAGACAGAATACAGGGATAGGGTCTTAAGGCGGTCTGCATAGGACATATTACTTATGCCCTGTATTCTTTTAGTGAGGATCCTCTGTGGACATTCCAATTGTTGGATATGCCTGGTTAGGTACATACCAAAAGGGACATTGCACACAATGATAGGTCTGATGAATGGTGAATACAGTGAAACAATGACTTCCTTGGACTTAGATGCTATACCTTTGTTTATAAGTTGTGCAACATAGAATGATTTCCACACCACTGTAGACACGTGATGATCAAAGACTAGATTACTATCTATGTGTGTCCCTAAATCTCTGACTACTGGGTCAACTCTAAGGGGTGTGTTGTCAATATGATAGTTACCAGGGATGGATGACTTTCCAAAGGATACTATTATGCATTTCTTGGCATTTAGTTTTAGTCCATGGCTCTAACACCAGTTGTTTGTCTGTGTCAGCCCTTCCTGGAGAATATTTCTGTCAGTGTGAGATTCAATGACAGCTCCTAATTTGTAATCATCTGCAAATTTAGTCAGCCAGAGACCACTGACATTGGTCTTGACTTCTGAGAAATAAATGCCAAAAAGGAGCGGTCAAAGGACTGATCCCTGAGGGACTCCATTTGTGACTGGCCTCTTTGTAGAGGTGGACTCCCCAATTCTAACATCCTGGGTCCTGTCTGTGAACCAGTTAGCTATCAACCAGGTGACATATGAGTTTGCACCTAACCTCTTGACTTTGTCAGCAATGTCCAAGTTAGGTATTGTGTCAAATGCCTAGGCCAGGTCAAGGTAGGCAGTGTGAATGATTTTGCCCTCATCCATTGCTTTGGTAACCTTCTCAAAGAAGTCCACCAGGTTGAGTAGGCATGATCTGCCTTTGACAAAACCAAACTGGGTTGGTTCCAGTCTCTGGAGGTTTAATATATTTCTGTTGGTCATCTCCATGCTAATTCTTTCCATGGCTGTACATATAAGACTAGTGAGACATATGGGTCTGTAGTTTCCAGGGTCTGTAGATGGCCCACCTTTGTGCAGAGGGATGACTGTTGCCTTTCTCCATTCATGAGGCACTAAGCCTGATCAGAGGCTACAATTAAATAGTAATTCCAGAGGCCCTGATAGGCCATGTTTCATGCTAGTTAGAAGATGTCCTGGGATATTGTCTGGGCCTATTGATGCAGTTTTCTTGGTCTTAGAGAGAGCATTAAGGACCTGTTCCCAGGTGATAGCAGGGGGAGTTATATTTGATGATATTTCCTGAGGGAAGGTTAAGGGGGAGAGAAGAACAAAGTTTGAACTGATTTTATCAGCCAGGAGGTTTGCTATATCTTCTGTCTCAGTATAGATGGACCTATTTACAATGAGCTATGCACACAATTGTGTACACCTTTGAAGTTGTGGACATAGCTAAAGAATGCTTTGCAGTTTTCCTTGGCTTGGGAGGCCAAATGTACCTCTAGTTTCATGCTAGAACTTGTATTAACCAATAATGTACTCTTGTTTCAACAAAAATTATACAAGCAAGTGGGTAGTGTGGCGATCGGTGCTCCCATTGCCAGCAGTTATGCGAATATAGTCATGTATATTTGGGAGCAGGAATTTATCTTGTCAGGAATGAATCCATTTTTAAGCAATGTTGTCTTTTATTGAAGGTTTGTGGCTGACTTGTTTTTAGTTTGGTGTAGGGATGAACATAGTTTTGAATAGTTTTTTAAGTATCTCTAATACAGTGTCCTTTTTGAAATTTAAGAAATGTTTTGGGAATGATAGGATAGAATTTTTGGATGTTGTTATACTTATTAATGAGCAATTTATGATCAAAACTATGCTTTATAAAAAAAAACTGTTAAAAGGGATGCCTATCTGCATCATAGTGTTGGTGGTTAAACTTACACACATACCGATATACAGCAAATGGAGAGATGATAAATCAGCAAGCAAAGGAGAGTAGTATTGCTGGAACTGAATTCATCCTCAGGTCTTGGTGAATACCTTCACAAGGTAGACCTTGTTTTTCACAAAATCTCACCAACATGACACTGGCATAAAGTCTATATTTTATATAACATATATCATAGACAAACACAGGTTGAAAATAAAAAGAAAGCTGGATGCACAACACCCAAGATAAAAAGTATCCAATCCTGGTCCATGCACTGGTGCCAGGATTGGAAAAACATGACTGCATAGAATCCTCAAGACACTGAAACATTCTTACAATGGGGCTAGGCCAGGCCCACAGGGAGGATGGTTCCCTGTTGTAGAAGGAAGTAGTAGTCCACAAAAATCACAAAAACTGATAGACCGCAAAAGAGCCATAAAGATGAAAGAGTGGACTACTGAGGATACAAAATAAATTATTTATTGTTGCTATTATGCAAGAAGCCTAGAATTTCCAAACAGAAGATATACAAAAAGATTAAGAGAGAAATTAGAGTTAAGAAAAATACTTCCACAAGAAAAAAAGTCAGAAGCTTCAAATAAAAATGTGTGTTCATTAATACAACAGATTTATGAAAAACATTATAGAGACCAAGAAACTGTGGGCAGTTTGGAAAAAGAAGTGACTGAGGAAGTGTGAAAATATAAAGAACAAAATCTAAAGGTTTTTGAAAAGTGTACAAAAGAAATATGGACATGGGAAAGAAAAAGAGATCTCATATGGCACAATATTTATGTAAAGGAGAGAGCCAAATTAATCTATACAAAAAAAGCAGCCACAAAGATGTTCAGAGAAATACAGACAAAGGCATCCAGATATGGAAAATTTCACAAACAAAAAATAAGATCACAAGGAGGGAATGTGCAACAGAAGATTAGTAAAGTAGAAGTTAAAACACAGAAGCTGATGTTATGGAATATTTGTGAAGTGAAGGATTTAGTATAGAAAGTCTAACACAGGTTATATCACAGCATGATGGGACAACAAGTCCTCAAAGTAAGGAGAAACATGAGGAGCAGGAGACATCTAAGGAAAAATATAGACATGGAATGAAAAGAGATTTAATATGGTGCAATATTTATGCAAAGGAGAAAACAAAACTAATCAATATAAAAAGAGCAGCACCAAAGTTATTTGAAGAGAAATACATGCAAAGGCATCCTGATATGGAAAATTTTACAATACAAAAAATAAGAAAACAAAAAGGAAAAATACAAAAGAGGATTTGTAATGAAGAAGTTAAAGAGATCGAAACAGAGATTATAGATTACCTGCAAAGTGAAGGAATTAGTGTAGAAAATCTAACTCTGATAACATCACAACAGGATAGAGCAATGGATCTCCACATTAAGGGGAAACATCTGATCATTTGCCATATGAAGATACTTTGGAGCCTTTCATAATTTTATGGAGTGATATGCCACTAAGTTCCCATATGAAAGCGCAATGGATGACACAGGATGAAACTGAAGAGAATGTAGCACAGTAAGATGCTCTGGAACTTTCTGTAGAATGCCAACAGGAAATGGAGAACAAAGAACGTGCCCACAGTTTTAGAAGAAAATTATCTAAGAGAAGAGTTTCTTGATTTAATAGAGATGGACAGACATATTAAAATCAATGAAAGAAATAGACAACAGAAAGTTAATAAAACCCAAAAAGGTAGACGTTTGATAAAACAAATGAACACAGTAATTAGGACTATTCATACAGATTCATGCAATATGACAGACATAAATGGGATATATTACTGTGCGGCTAAATTAATAACAGATAAAGTCTTACAACAAAAACACAGGGCAGTAAGGGAAGAAAATGGAGAAATCAAATGTCATCATGAAAGTATTGAATAGAGAAAGCTATAAAGCAGTTAAGACAAGAAGGGTCACTGTTAGAAGAATATAGAAGAGGAATGCACTTTTTTGAAATGTATTTTGCCTAACTGCTGTTTCATGTTTTGCTGTTGTTGCTGCTGTGACTGTTTTTTTTCTGCAATTTGAAATCCTAGTACTTCTGTATTTCATAGCTTAGCATAGGCTTGATTCAGATCTGCTGAATCTAGGCTGCTTGGTATTATTTGAGCACTAAAACCAGCCATCCTACATTAAGAAGGCCCTCCTGCACCCTTGTGGCAGAAGTGTGTAGCCCAAGACCCATCTGAGTTGGTGATTGCTAGAAAAAAGGTTCAGTTTTGGGCTCTCCCATTGGCTAGTTTGTGTTAAAACTGTTTAACTTCACTTGTATTTAAGCACTGCATTTGCATGTAGCTGCACACCAATTTTCCCTTGATGTCTGCTAGAGAACCTTCCTTAGCTCCACTGCCTCTCTGTGTCTAACACAGTTGCACATCGCTACCCAGCAAACAATTCATTCAACTGTGCATACTGAGGTGTTGATGCAGCCTTCCACCCTTAGCCTTCAACAGAACAGCTGTCCTTGTTAGTCTCACAAGCAAATCCTAGTCCAGCTAGTCAATCCCCACTAGTCTCTACAATATATGCCTGCCATATTGGACAAACAGTTTCCCACCATTTCTGTAGCCAACATGATTGACATGGACATAACAAGACATACATCAGGTTGTCAGCACACACACACACACACACACACACACACACACACACACACACACACACACACACACACACACACACACACACACACACACACACACACACACACACACACACACACACACACACACACACACACACACACACACACACACACACACACACACACCTTCCCTCTCACACAGCAGGTCATGATGCATAAACCCACAAAAGTGGCGGTACTCACTAACAGTCTACCAAAAGACCCAGAGAGCTCCCAAGCACAAACAACATACACATATTGGTACACAAACAGAATCCACCATCATACATAACACACACTTCAGTGTCTCAACAGTTAATCCCCTAAAGCAAAACACCTCAAAACCAAATATTCTGGTTATAGGCGACTCAATAGTGAGACACACAGATGTCCTCCCACCAGGATGAGCAAGGAGAAGGTCATGGTCAGCTGCTTGTCAGGTGCCAGGATCTGTCAAATCACACACGCACTCAAGTCGCTCAGCAACAATTACCGTTATGACTATATCATAGTACATACTGGTGTGAATGACTTGAGACATACCTCTCTGGATTATATGAAGAGAGACATTATCAAACTCTCAGATTATGTGTCCCAGGCAGGAATGTCTCTAGCCGTAAGCAGTATTCCACCTTTACTGAGGATGATGCCACAAGACAGACAAATAATTATTTATTTCAATAATTGGCTTAGCTTCTGGTATCACTCAAGGGGGATCCAGTATCTGTCTGCTTGGGAAGAAATGGTCAACAGTCCATGCTGCTTTGCCAGAGATGGACTTTACCTGTCTCCTCAAGAATTTTGGATGCTGTCAAAGATGCTTGCCTCCCCCATAGTGCCTTTTTTAAGCAATATCCAAACAACAAAACTTCTGACGTAAAGAAATCCACTAAAGACAAATTCAAGGTCATGCTGCTTAATGCTAGGAGCATAAACAGTTAACTGCACTCCCTGGAAGCACTCCTCACCTTGGAAGATACTAACATTTGTGCAGTCACAGAGACGTGGTTCAAGGGTGATGAGAGCACCGCAGACATACAAGGCTACAATGCTTTTCACATGTTTAGACCCCAAAACAAGCATGAAAGAATCAAAGGTGGAGGTGTGCCCATCTTCATTAAATCCAAATGCACCTCAAGATTGGTGAAACAGTATGACTGTCTAGAGCTACTCCAGGTCCAATGAACTAAAGGAAAAATACCCTTCCACAACACCGCTAGCTACAGGTCTCCCACCATGAACCAGGAGAAGCACACCTCCTACCTGGACTTGCTAGAGTCGCTCAGTATACAACCAAAGAACTTGACCATGGGAAATTTTAACTATCCTACCATCGAATGGGCAACTTACATGAGCAAAAATATGATCGCTATGAGGTTCTTGGATATTGTTAATTCAAATGCCCTGGAATAGTTGGTCTGCCCCCCCCCCCCACAAGAGGCTCAAATTGCCTGGATCTGGTGATCACCAACAAGGAGGTGAATGCACCACCCCTGTGTGTTGCCCTCCCTGGTAAGCTCAGATCATATATTTGTCATATCTGAAATAAAGATCAAACGTGACACCCCAACAGGAGTAAACAAAATGAAAAATTTCTCCAAAGCAAACTATTGTCAACTAAGCAATGGTTTCAACACCCCTGTCATGACAACAATGACTCCTATGCATAGGAATACACAATTGTCCTATATAGCCACTTAAACAAATGCAGTGACTCGGCTGTACCTGACAGGAGCAAAACCACGTCATCCAAGAAAAACAAGCCACCCTGGTGGACTGTAAGCATGAATAAGTTATACAACAAAAGAAAGAAACTGATATCTATGAACAGGAGGAAACTAACTCAATAGAGGAAGAACACCCTCCACAGCTTGAACAAGTAAATCAGATTTATTGTTAAGTCCTCTAAGGCTAGCTACAAGTCTAAATTAACACCTCTAGCTAAAGGCAATCATAAGGCATTCTTTAGCTACATCTAAAACCTAAGAGGGAATGCTCAGCTGTGTGCCAAACTTATAGTGGATGGTACCACTCACACTGAACCTGAGGAAATTGGCAAGCTGCTAGCCAACAGATTTGGCAATAACTTCACCCCCATGTCCCCACCTGACATAACTCAAAGCACTCCCGAAACCAGTCCTCTACCAAGTATCGCCAAAGAAAAGGTCATACAAGCACTCTCCAAGGCCAAAAACATGGACTCTATGGGACCAGATAACATCCCAGGCTGCTTATTAAATAATCTAAAAGAAGACACCTAGCAGAACCACTCAGCACTCTCTTTAACCATAGCCTGAGAAATAGCTTTGTCCTGGCAGAATGGAGAACAACAGTAATGTCCACGCATAAAGGGGATCCATCAACTGATCCTGGGAACTATCAACCCATAAGCCTAACCAGCCTTATCAGCAAGCCTATGGAATGAATCATCATGGACCTTAGCCACAAGGACATAGAGGACCTTCAAACTCTTGACCCAACCCAGTTTGGCTTTATCAATGGTAGCTTTTGCTTGTAAAACCTGATGGACTTCTTTGAGAATGTCACCAAAGTCTTGGATGAGGGCAACACAGTGCATACCACCTATCTTGATTTATCCAAGTCTTTTGGCACAATCCCTCATTCAGGTATCATAGACAAACTCTCCCAGTTGGGGATTAACCCATACATTACTAGATAGGTAGCCAACTGGCTCACCAACAGAACACACACTGTCAAAGTTGAGAGGGGCCACCTCCAACAGTAGATCAATAGCAGTGGGGTACTGCAAGGATCTGTGCTGGGCTCTCTACTGTTTAGAATCTATTTCTCTGATGTCCAGGTGAAGGTAGATGCCCTGTGGCTTGCTAAGTTTGCAGATGACTATAAACAAGGTGCAATCATACAGTCCCCCAAATATGTTAACATATTACAGAAAGGTCTGATGCAGACAAATGATTGGTACCAGACTCATGGACTAAAATTTAGTGCAAAAAATTCCTCATTATCCCCTTTGGCAAAGAAGTAGCCCCTGCTAATTATGATATTAATAGCACAATCTAAGCTCAAACCCAGTGGTGCGAGACTTGGGAACATAGGTTGATAGCAATCTAAACTTCAGTCATCATGTGTTCATACTGGTAAGGAAAGCCTTCCACATTGTGCATCTCATAAATAAGGGGATCACATCCAAGGTTAAGAAGGTTATAACTACACTGTACTTGACCCTTATCAGACCACTAGTTGAGTACAATGCTCCCTTCTGTATGTACCTCAACTGGCACCTACAGCAACTGGAGAGACCACATAGATTTCTAACCAAGAGAATCCAGGGCCTCCAAAACATGACATACATGGAAAGACTGAAAGCCCTGTCACTGTACTCTGTATCATACAGGCTGCAAAGAGATGACCTGTGCCTGGGCTATGGATCAGTCTCTGACCCTGCTGTAATGGAATTGCTGCACATCTACAAATCAAAAGGGAAAGAAATAACATGCTCCAGGGATCTCAACCTAGTCTGTGACATTAACATAACATGCTGGAGAGACAGATATATCTCCCAGCATTACTGCTCCTCTGGAATAAGCTCCCTCTCCATGTGAAACAGAGCTCCTCAATGACTCTATTCTAGCTCAACCTTGAGTACTGGATTGGTGACTGTAAATTCATCATTGGGGTGGCACCTATATCCCTTATGGACAGGGGCAGTTTCTGCTGATAACAGAGTTTCTCTGTTAACAATGATCGTCTAAATATGGTCAAACAGGGTACTCAGGATTTTATATGGCTAGGCTTGTAAAGTCCTTAGGGCCATTACCCTAGCAACCTCCTATGAACCTATAGAACAGATCAACAAACATACTTAGGAAAGATAGATGTGATAAAAAAATGCATAGTATCAGAACCGATCAGGATCTATTGTGCACTATCACAAATTATAAACTAAAAATATTAGCCCAGGCAGAAAAACTTAGAAGATATGCAGATAAATATAAAAGAAAAGTGCAAAATATGCAGTTTATTGATGACACAAGAAAGTTTTATGGAGAACTGGGAAAGAAGGCAAAGGAACTGAAACACCACCAAAACAAGAAGAAATAGAGTAATATCAGAGAAATATCTATGAAGATCCTGTGGAACATAACAAAGATGCTGAATGGACAGAAGAAGTAAAAGAAAGAATAAGAAGTTCAAATGTATAGGATGTTTATTTATTTATTTATTTACATTTGTTTACCGGGAAATTCCGACTGGAAGCAGGTCCTTTTTCAGCGGAGGCCCGGGGAGAAAAGCTCCATATATTCAGACATATGAGATTTACATAATATAACAGTACAATCTAAAATATCAGATGAAAAAATAAACAGTATAATTATAGTAAAGACACGGTTCAATAGGAGAAATGACTTATATGTCAGAGTATAATATCACAAGGAAGGCTCCATATATTCAGGCAAGCAAAATATCACATAATATAAGAGTATAATCTAGCATTTCAGAGGGAAAAAAAAGCAGCGTATTTATAGCAAAGACACAGTCTGACAGGTAATGACATAGGTCAGAGTATAATAACAATATAAGGTGCAAGACATGTGCCTAGTAGTATTAATTTTTCACATAGAAAAAAGAGTAAACATTGTACTGCAATCATCAACTAGTTAAAGGATATGAAATAGTAAAGAAATACTGATAACCTGTTGACAGCTAATAGTAGAGCTGGCAGCTAATTAGTGGTACAGGAGAAAGGGGGGGTTAGTTGGGGTTTGGACAAGGGCATAGCCAGTGAGATTTTAGGTGTGCTTTAATAACATTTTTGAAGAGTATGCTGGAAGGGAGGGTAATTCTGGCAGTGGGAAGTGAGTTCCAAATTTTGCATATGGAGTAGGAGAATAGCGCTTCTCCTGCAGAGTTGTTGGGTTTGGTGACTTGGAGTAGATTTTTGTTGCAGGAGTGAAGGGGTCTGGAGGATTGGTAGGGTTGGAGAAGTGTATGAAGTGAGGGAATTTTAAGAGGGTGGTTTACAAGTTTATGAATTGGGTTAGGTGTAGGAGCTGAGGGAGCTCAAGCCAGTGTAGGTTTCTAAGGGAGACACAGTGGTGACTGCAGTGAGAGTCCCCTGATGCAAATTTTGCAATTTTATTGCAGCAGGTTTTGAGTTTCTTTAGGTCTGATTGTCGAAGATTTGTGAGTATGGGTGATGCATAGAGTAGGGTTGAAATTAGTTGGGAAGTTGCGGTAGAGATTCTGGCTGTTAACTGGTAACTGGTTGTTAATACAATAACAAGATATTGATTATCAACAGTATATACAGTAAATGTTGCAAGTTAAGATAGTTTCTTGTCGTTGATAATATTAGTAACAAAGTTGTCAGACAAGATTAAAGTATGTAAAGACAACTAGCTATTTATGACTGTGGTTAGTAGTGGCAGTAGTATAGCTGGGTTAAGAGTCTAGGTGGGGGGGAAAGGGTGAGGGTGTTAGTCCGGATTAGAACAAGGACAAAGCCAGTGCAAATTTAAGTGAAATTGGAGTGCAGTCTTGAAAAGGCTGCTGGAAGGTAGAGTAGTTATAGAGTGTGGAAGATTGTTCCAAAGTTTAGATATGGTACATGAAAATATGGCTTCTCCTGCTGAGTTTTTGGGTTTGATAACAGTGAGTTGATTTTTGTTGCTTGATCTTAGAGGCCTAGTGGAGTGATAGGGTCGGAAAAGGGTTTGAAGGGAAGAGATGTTAAGGGGATTGTTAATAAGTTTATGAGCGAGGGTGAGTTGATTAAAGTGAAGGAGTTGTGGGAGTTCTAGCCAGTTTAGTTCTTTGAGGGAGATGCAATGATGGCTGCGGTAGGAGGTTCCAGTGGCAAATTTAAAAATTTTGTTGTAACAAGCATCCAATTTGTGTAAGTCTGTCTGTTTAAGGTTGGTAAGTATTGGGGATGCATAGCATAGGGTGGAGATTAGCTGGGAATTGGCTATGGAGATTCTAGCCGCCTTGGTTAGGAATTGGCAGCGTCGATATAATGCACCAAGTTTCTTGTGAACTTTTTATATTGTGAGAGATATGTGGGTGTCAAATCTAAGTTTGTTGTCTATTTCCACACCGAGTAATTTTGTGTGTTCTGTATTGTCTTTGACAAGAATGTTGAAGTGGAGGGTGTTTTGGGTGGCTTTGGAAGGTTGGAATAGGAGAAGGCTTGTCTTTCTTGGGTTGAGTAGGAGCTGAGTATTGGATAGCCAGCTTTCTACAGAAGAGAATGATTCTTGTGTGATTTGTTGTAGTTCTGGTAGTATGGGGGCAGAGCAGATAACAGTAGAGTCATCTGAGTACTGTATAAGAGATGCTTGTGTGGTGGCAGTATGTAGGTTGTTAGTGAAAGTGAGAATAGCAGAGGACCAAAGATAGACCCTTGGGGAACTCCGAGAGTAACTGGGAGGTGAAGTGATAGGTTATTGTCCCAGATTACTAATTGCTGGTATCCGTGTAGATAGCTGTGGAACCAGTTGCAGGCTGATTGTGAGAAGGAGAGGTTGGGGAGAGTAGTAGCTCATGGATATAAAATAGGATAAAGTAATAGCCAGATTGAAACAAAGTTAAGAAAAGCCCAAGGCCCAGATGCAGTACCTAACTTCTGACTAAAAGTATTAACATCTTTACATGAAGATTTAGCCATGACTAAATACTATTTATATCGACACCTCAAACAGACACCAACCTGGTTAACAACAAGAAAAACAAGACTCCTACTTAAGAGAGAACCTGCAAGCTATCCTAAAATCTATAGACCAATAACTTGCCTTCCAGTGATGGATAGACTATAAACTGGAATTGATGCCAACAGAGTTTATAGTCATTTAGAAGAAAACTCAATCTTGGCAATAGAACACAAGGGTAACAAAAGAGGCATATGGAACAAAGGATCGTTTGTTGTTAAATAAAATAATAATGGAGAACTGTAACAAGGGGAAGACTCTGGGCAGGATTCACAAAGGCTTGCACGAAGTCTAAGAGTAGTGTAAGACTCCATGCAGCCTTCGCGATCCAGGAACAGCCCAAAGTACATGTAAGAGGCCAGCTAAAACGTCTCTTACACGGAGTGGGCGTGGATAAGCTAATCACCTCACTTGCAGCCGAATAGCATGCAAATGAGGTTGATTAGTGGTCCAGGAAGCCCAAAGGAGCCTGTGTAAGAGCCGTTTTAGCTGCAGAAATGTACTCAGTTGACAACTGAGTACGTTTCTGCAAAAACCACAACGGAGCCATGTCAGCTCCAAATAAAGGGTGCATATGTGTCAGGCAGCATGCCAATGGCCAAATATGTGGCCATTGGAAAGGTACCCCCATGCAAATATGAGAAATAAATATTTTTTTTTCGGCGATCGCCGGTGTTTAAACGCAGCGCAGCCCCGCGTAAACGGGCTGCGCTATATAAAACATAAAAACGAAGGTTATAAACCCACAAATGTGGGTTTTATGCAATACACGGATTTACAATGCAGGGACCAGCAGACCAAAAACAACATGGCCACCATTTAGTGGTTGCTAAGGGGGGAAGCTGAGTCTAAGAGATGTAACTAAGCATTAGTAGGCAATCTGATGCAAATGAGTGTTAGGATACTGAATTCCACTGTCACATAGCAAATGAGCACATTCTGAGTAGTGTAAGAGATACATAAGGGGGAGGAATAGAGTAGGAGATAGGTGACATCACAGGGGGGAATGGCAGAAAGAAATGCAGTTCATTGGAGGTCAGAGTTACATGACAGATGTCAGACACATATCATGGAAAGAGGAGTGCCACAACATAAGCATGGGAAAGTCAAGAAATGGAAGGTGTACACTATTGCCTACACCAAAGTTTCTTGCTAGGCATGCATGTGCACGTGTGCGCACCATGAAGCGCGAGTAAGACAGTGTGCGCGCGTGTAAGGCAGACTGAGCATGTGGGAGCGTGTTGGGAGATGTTTAACACTGTTTGCGTGGGTGTGCATGCGTTTTAACCTGAATAAGCAGATTCTGAACCGTGTAAGCATGTGAGCGTGCGTGTAAGCCACTGTGAGCGTGTTTCTGCTGGTATGCACGCTGCTCCCCCCTGAGGAAACAGAAAGGAAAAAGGAAGCAACAGAATCCGTAGGAAGCTAGCAGGGAATACTGCTGGAGCTAGCAGGTGAAAACAATTAGAAGCAGGCAATTACACAGGCAGAATAGTAGCCCAGCCCAGCACTTAAAACTCTGCAAACAGCAGTGCAGGATGTTTCTCTCAAGAGACACTGCAAGACAGGAGTAAGCTATTAGAAGTGAAAACTGAAAAAGCTGAACTCAGAGCAGAAATGTTAGGGGCTGCCATAGCTGTCATAATGAGACATAGGCGACTTGCTGAGGGTAGTGACAATGCAGATGGTGCCAGACAACCCACAGTGAGGAGATGGAGAAGAGTGTACAGGCCCAGGGTCACCTACCACGGGTTACATGAGCTGGAGATAGTAGAGCACTATAGAGTGGACAGAGACCTCCTGCAGCAAAAAGTTGAGCTGTGCAGGCCACGCCTCACACACAGAACCAACAGAGGGGAACCCATCCCAGTGGAAACCAAGGTATGTGTTGGCCTAAGAATACTAGCAACAGGTACCTTCCAAAGACCAACTGGTGATATGATGGGGATATCACAGGCATCAGCCTCCAGGGTACTGCACCAGTTCCTGGATGCCTTGTCAGCACATGTCGGTGATCATGTATATTTCCCCAATGCCCGTGAGGTATTGGCCAGCAATATGCGTCTCTTCCAGCAAATAGCAGAATACCCTGAGGTAGTGGGTGCAATAGACTGCATGCACATACGCATCAAAGCACCAGCCGGTGAGCGGGGTAGGGTCTACATTAACTGCAAGGGCTTCCCCTCCATCAACTGCCAGGTTGTGTGTGATGCCCAGAGCATAATAATGAATGTGTGTGCTGGCTGCCCTGGGAGCTACCATGATTCCCACATCTGGCATTTGACGCAGCTGTACCAGACATTTGCCAATGGGGACATCCCACATGGACACCTAGTGGGGGATGCAGGTTATGCACTGGAGCCATGGCTGATGACACCCATCAGAAACGCACACACACCTGAACAGGAACGCCATAATGAGGCACACGCACAAACATGTAATGCAATAGAGCGTGTGTTTGGGCTGCTCAAGTCATGGTTCCGGTGTCTGGACACATCTGGTGGAGCCTTGCAGTACACACCAACTACATGTACCCAAATTGTCATGGTATGTGCTATGCTACATAATATGATCTTGTGAAAACAGCTGCAGCAGGACCAGCATAGGGCTGGACCAAACAGCCCGCCATGATTGCCAAGGCCATCGCAGGCAGAGCGTGACTCGGAGGAGGAACAACCTGAGCCTGCCCCAGTAGGCAGAAGGAGGCGTGCCCAGTATGCCCTGGCCTTGGCAAAGAGGCAACGCATAGCACATACACTGGCTCAGTAGGAACCCTGGGAATGATACTCCCTCTGACTCACTCAAATAATAACAGGGATGCCTAAAATGACATGACCTGCTCACAAACATGTACAGGGAGTGTAATATGTGCATCCGACAGAGGCAGCCCTGCAGCACCACCTGAGGCATGAATGCCATGTGTTAAGTAATGTAACACCATGTACTATATGCACACCTGAGGACCATGACTAACATCCTACCCTCACCAAGCATCATGCCACAATATGACAATGAGATGATCAATTGCAATAATTGGCTGAATTATTGTAGTTAGTCAAAGGGGATCCAATGTGTGCCAGCCTAGGATGACATGCTGAGCATGACATGATGCTCCACCTGCTAGGACTGGCGTGCACCTATCAGTGCAGTGCAGGCCGTATGGATACTGGCAAAGGCTGTTGTTACCCACAGCGTGCCCTGAATAGGTAAGGCTCAAAACACAAACCTACCTCCATAGGTATCAGAAGGGATAAGAACCTAGATGTAATGCTACCCAATGCCAGAAGTCTAAACAGCAAGATGCATGCAGTCTAAACTCACCCAGTATGGAGAATGTTGATATCTGTGCTGTAACAGAAAACTGGGTCAAGGCTCAAAACAGCACCCTAACAGTACCAAGTTACACCTCATACTGTGCTGTACAGCCTCAAAACATGGAACAAGCTACAAAAGGAGGGTGACTAGCAATAATTGTCAAGGATAACCACACCCCCATGTTGGTACCACAACAAGAAGCAGCATGGGCTAGCCATGGTCAAGTAACAGTGACTAAAACTGCCCCCCAGTTTATAGCCTGCTACAGACTACCGCCCCAACACCAGGAACTGCACCTGGCCTATGTTGGAATACATGAATATATCAAGTCCTCCAAACCACATTATATTGGGTGACTGAAAATACCCAGACATAGACTGGGAGCATTATACTAGCTCCAACACTGTAGGACAAAGTTCATAGAATCCATAAACTAAAATGCCCAGGAACAACGTACCACTCCCACAAGAGGAGTAAGCATACTGGATGTGATAATCAGCAACATGGGTACTGGATGGCAAGATGAGAAGTGTATTGCTCACTGGTAAGACCAGACCATAGAGTAATCACACTGGATATACACATCCTGACCACAGTCCCTGGCCAGAAAACCACAGTGAAAAACATGTGTAAAGCAAAATTCGCACTCCTCCAAACTGATGTGGAACTCATTAAAGGTCCTGTGCAGGTGCAAAATATGGGCCACACCTCAGAACCTGTTATACAGGCATTCCATGAACACTGCCAGGAATGCTTGGATTATGCAATCCTAAATTAAAACAAGACACAATGCCATACACGCAGGCATCTGGCATGGTGAACACCAGCCATAACCAAACCATGCAAGAGAATGAGGAAGCTACTACATGATAGAGCAAACATAAAAAAAGAAGTAATCACTGATCAGTAGTATGGCAATAAAATATGTCTACACATACAATCCACTAAGGCCAGCCACAACAAGTTCAATCTGTGAATCTTGAGGCAATGTTATACCTGCCCCAAGTACACAGACAACCCCCAACTCCCCCCAAGAAATACAAATATATGTGAGAGATGCAACCATCTATCCAAACTGGAGGCTGAGCTCCCTCAACTCAGTACTCCCAAAACTAGTCAGGAGGAGAAGGTAACCACACACACCACAAACCCAGTCCCACATAGACCTATCACAACTGCAAACCAAAGACATAAACACAGAAAAACATTCCCAGAGGCCCGAATTACAAACACACCACACCAACAGAGGCCTCCATAGCAGACACCCAATCAAACAACCTCCAAACATAGCACATGTAACACATAGTACACAAAGCTGGTGTGCCAAACAGTCACAGGCCAGAAGGAGAAACAACATGCCTGATACAGTTCTAATAGGTGACTCCATAGTGAGACATGCTGCTGTCCCGCACACCAGACTGAACAAGGGAAAGGGTACAGTAAGCTGCCTGTAGGCTGCTACAATACGCCACATAACACAAGTATGCAGGTCACCCCAAAGCAAGTAGAAATATGATGCAGTCATAGTCCATGCTGGTGTGAATGACCTGAGATGTACCTCCCTGGACTACATGAAAAGAGACATAGATGAGCTCTCCGATTATGTAGTCAGGCGGTATGACACTGACCATTTGCAGCATCCTACCCTCACCAAGAATGATGCCACAGTACAAACACGGAATGATCTGTTATAACAAGTGGCACAATTACTGGCGTCATTCCAAGGGGATCCAATGTCTGTCTGCTTGGGATGTCATGCTTGACAAGCCACGCAGCTGTTCCAGGGATGGCTTGCACCTGTTACCCCTGGGCGTCTGGATATTGGATAAGGCTTTTGCCACCTCCATAGAGCCTTTCGTAGGCAAGGCTGAAAAGACTAACCCACCACCCTACAAAACATAAGTGGAAAGAAACATAAGGGTAATGCTGACCAATACCAGATGTGTAAACCTCAATATGCATGCTCCCGAGGCCATCCCCAGTATGGAGAACATCGATGTCTGTGTAGTGACAGAAACCTGCTGCAAGCCTCCTGACAGCACACTAGCACTACCAGGTTATACCACATATCATGCGTTATGGCTCCAAAACCTGGAACAAAACATAAAAGGAGGGTGAGTATCCATATTCAGCACAGACACCCATACGCCCAGGTAACTGACAATGCACAAGGCATTGGAGTCCACCCATGTGCAACTAACCGTAGGCAAGACTGCTGTACAGTCTGTAGCATGCTACAGACCACACTCTCGCACACCGGAACCCCACCCAGCCATCCTGAAGACACTGGACAGTATGAATGTCCCACCAAATACCAAACAAGGTACTCACAAATTGCCACATAGGTGGTAAACCATTATGTATGGAAGGAGTAATCAGGGACCTAGGGACACAAGTGGACAGTAACCTGTTATGTGACACTCACATTGCCAATGTGACTAGGAAGACTGTCTATATTGGACATCGTATCATGAAAGGATTCACAGCTACGTCAACAGAGGTCATTGTGCCCCTATACTGTTCTCTTATCACACCCATAATCTAGTACAATGCCTCATTTGGGATGTACCTTACCTGACACATGCAGCAGTTAGAAAGACCTCAAAGGTACTTCACCAAGAGGATAAAGGGTCTCAGATATATGTCATATGCTGCCTGGCTGTAGACACCCCAGCTGAATGCAGTGACATACTGCCTACACAGAGGCATTGTATGTCTGTTGTACAAGGCCATGTCCAACACAGGAGTAATGGACATGCTCCACCCCAGAAAACTCAAAGCCATCGGAGCTGTGAGAGTGAGAGATGTCAACCTCAACACATAATGAAATAGGATGTGCTGGAGGGACAGATACATAACCCAGAGGCTCCCCATACCCTGGAACAGAATCCCACTCCATGTTAGGCAGAGCCCCTCACTGGCACTCTTCAACAGGAACCTTGCCAAGTGGATGGAAGATCGTAGAGTTACACTGGGGGTCTTCACTGTGTCATGTCCAGACAGAGGCACAGCAAAGCAAATCATAAATGGCCATAATATTCACATAGCAAGGGGTGGCGAAAGCCACACACACTCTGGCTAGGCTTACAAATGCCCTAGGGTGGATAGCCTAGTACGAACCTATGAACCTATGAAGATACAAATTGTACAGGACACTAAGGATAATACCAAGGCTTCCACAACTGATGGTAGGAACCATGTTGGGAATTCAAAGATATGCTCTGAATCACACAAATATTACAAACAACATACGAAACACACACACATATTGCCAACATACATCCTGACAGGTGCAGTGCAAACCCCCCCACCCAGAATGCAAAATATCTATCCCAGCAGACTGCTGGCCCCCTGACATTGCAGATGCTGAGGTAACAGCCAGCATCTACAAAGCAAAACACACAGCAGCAATGGTATGAGATGGTGTCCTGGGCTGAGTCCAACATGGACTCCAAGAAGAATGGAATGCCAAATCACACTACTGCTCAATGTCAGCCTTACCACAGGATATGTACCCAAAGAGCAGTGTACAACAACAGTGGTCCTTCTCAACAAAGGTGTTGCCTGAATGGATACTGAAAACTACCACCCCAGAATCCTGAGAAGCTCAGTCTGCACAGCTATGGAAAGGATCAGCATGTACCGCAGACATAAAGATATTGGGGACCTACTGACACCGGACCCTACCCAGTGTGGCTTTCTTAAGTGCAGATCCTGCCCCTAAACATGTTTGACTCATTTGAAACAGTCATTAAGGTCATTGATGAGGGCAATGTGGTCCACACAGCATAGCTGGACCTTGCAAAGGCTTCTATACAATACCCTACGTGTTCATTATAGATATGCTCACCAGCTTAAATATAAACCCCTATGTCAGTAGAGGGGTTGCAAACCAGACCAAGGACAGTACTGACATGGTCAGACATGCTGCAGCCATGTCAGACTACAAACCAGCCAGGGAATTGTTATGGCTAGGCTTGTATAGGCCCTAGGGCTGATAGCCTAGTACCAACCTATGAACCTATAAATAATGTGGGAAGAAATAGCCAGGGAATTGTTATGGCTAGGCTTGTATAGGCCCTAGGGCTGATAGCCTAGTACCAACCTATGAACCTATGAACCTATGAACCAGATATAACTGGCATCCCACAAGGCTTGGTCCTGGGACCTCCCTCGTTTGGTATATATGTCCCATAGGTACAGACCAGCATGGAAGGACTGTGTCTGAACATGTTTGCAGAGGACTACAAACTGCCCACCATATCTGACCCTCCAGCTGACACAAGCATCCCACAAAAGGGCCACATAGAAACAGACAACTGGTGCCATAGCCATGTCAGCAAGCTAATTGCAGAAAAGTGTGTAGTCAACCCCCGTGGATATACAGTAAGTGCCCACCAATTACCACATAGGTGTGAACCCATTACGCACTTAACATGTAATGAGAGACCTGGGGACACAAGGTGATAGATATCCTGAATTGGACAAACATGTGGCTGTAGTGTTTACAGAAACATACCATATACCCACCTAATCATGAAGGTTGTCAGATCTAGATAAGGGGAGGTCATTGTGGCTCTGCAGTCATCCTTCATCAGCGTTACAATTGACTACAATAGCCCCTGTGGGATGTACTTCAGCAGACACCTTCATCAACTGTAAAGTCTCCAACAGTACCTCACCAGGAGTATCAAAGAGCTTGCACAGATGCCATGTGTTGTCTGATTAAACAGACTGCAGCGACACACACTGCCATACTGCCCACCCAGAGGCAAGCTGTGCCTGATGTATAAAGCCATGTCCAAGCTGGAATCAATAAACATGCTGCACCTTGTACAATCTGAATGGCAGTGAGCTATGCACATGAGAGACCTGAACCCCAGCACTGACATACATAGGACAAGCTGTACTGCATGATCCATAACACAGAAGCCACCCCCACTCATGAGTAAACTCCCAGTACAGGCTATCCATAGAGTCACTCATCGATTCACCTCAAGAGGAATCTTGATGAGTGGATGGGAGATGGTAGGTTTACCCTGGGTATCACTGTTATGTCACAGGTAGACAGAGGCACAGTATACTAACCATGACATATGTCATGGCAAACTCCACTTACAATGTGTGTCGAAGGACAAACGCACTCTCCGACTAGCATTAGAAATGGCCTAGGGCACATCGCTAGTGTTTGCAAATGTACACCTATGTTGTGGAATACACTACCAATGTTGGACAAGCCTGGTTTAAGTAGTTCATATCTGAACATAATGCAACATGGTCAGATGTGCACAACTGGCCCCTAACCAGGATGCTGTGCTCACTATGGAAATGTAAAGCAGTGATAGGACTAAAGCCCAGGATACTGTCCACCACAGTCAAAGTACTGAACCAGTACACTATACGGTATTACAATGTTAGGTCAGTATGAAAGGATGTTGACAACTGTATGCAAAGTATCCCATGCAAACCCTGCAGGCACAGTATAATCCCTGTTGTGTTCACACACAAAGCAGTCAGACAGTAACTACACAACATGACACACAACACACAACCATAAATGGGAGATATTTGTTGAAGTTCACACTCATCCACAAATGTGGTGGGCTGCAGAGTTCAAGATATGGAAAGCTCACACTGGGCATGCTCACACACTTTGATAAATGAGACATATGTCAGACAACATGCCATGGGAAGGCTGAACTGGGCATGCTCACACACTTAGGCCAAATCTCAGTTTAGCAGTTGGCCACACATATCTGGTATTTGTACGTGTTATTCCAGGAATCAACCACATTACAGCAATCTGCCCAGTGCACACAGTTAAATGACTACAGAGACATCATTGATATAGTGGATCCCTCCCATATGCAAACATCTTCCACAGATACACAAGTTGTTCATACAAACAGGGAATGCTATGGCAATAAAGACCTGCAAACAGTCTATCAGCAACAAATAATGTGCATTTGACAATTAAACATATGGGTGTAGAGGTCAACACTAGGCTGTTTGCCCTAGGGAATGGCAGCTTAACCAGAGTGTGCTTGGCATCTGCCTCCCCACAGGATGCACATTCCCCTTTCTAAACACTGATGATGTCAGCACCCTATAAGTACAGCAGGGGAAGGAAAACCTCCCAGTAATGCGAATAGCACGCTCCGCTAATGCGTCCGTCATGAGTGTCATAACATTGTTAGGTAGGGATTTGAATCCTGCAAATGCTCAGTGTGTGTGAGTGGGGATGGTGTGTGTGCAAGTCTGTGTGAGGGAAATGTCCCATTTGGCAACTGGGAAAACACACTACAGGATGCACATTCCCCTTTCTAAACACTGATGATGTCAGCACCCTATAAGTACAGCAGGAGAAGGGAAACCTCCCAGTAATGCGACTAGCACGCTCTGCTAATGCATCCGTCTCAAGTGTCATAACATAGGTAGGGGTTTGAATCCTGCAAATGTTCAGTATGTGTGGAGGGGGTCAGTTTGTGTGCAAGTCTGTATGAAAGAAATGTCCCTTTTGGCAACTAGGAGAACACACTACAGGATGCACATTCCCCTTTCTAAACACTGATGATGTCAGCACCCTATAAGTAAAGCAGGAGAAGGAAAACCTCCCAGTGATGCGAATAGCACGCTCTGCTAATGCGTCCATCTTGAGTGTCATAACATAGTTAGGTAGGGGTTTGAATCCTGCAAATGGCAAGTGTGTGTGTTTGAATGAGGGGGGTTAGTGTGTGTGCAATTTTGTGTGAGGGAAATGTCCCTTTTGGCAACTAGGAGAACACACTACAGGATGCACATTCCCCTTTCTAAACACTGATGACGTCAGCACCCTATAAGTACAGCAGGAGAAGGTATGTGGCATAGACAATGACTGAGTCATATGTGTCCATGCCTCTGACTGACCTGTATGCTTGTGTTATGTGGTGGACCATAGTGCCCCATGGGCATATCACTGTGACCTTCACCTTGTCCAGCCTGGTGAGCATGACCTCACTGTACAGGACAATAAAGGTACCTAACACAGTTGTGGCAGGTGTGTTGTCTAGCCGTACAGGCTGTGACTGTTTGGCACACAGGATTTGCGTGCTATGTGTTATGTGTGATGTGTTCAGGCATAATGTATGCCTGTGTGCCAGCTGCAGAGCTGTCTGCCGCTCAGGCAGGATGCTATTCTTAGGCTCCACAAATGGCCCAGTGTGTTCACATGCTTGTATTGCTGTCAGTGTAGGTCTACATCAGACTGGTATTGTAGTCACTGTAGTATTTCATGCCACCTGACAGGTTATGCCAGTACTGGGTTCAGAGTGCTTAGTCCCCAGTTTGGCTATGTGGTTCCATCTCATACATGTGTTGTACATCCATGTGTAGGGGAGAGGGTTGACTGTGTACATGTGGCAGCTGTGACATTGCCACATGACCCACATATTCCACAACTGTACCATAGAGGTGACTGACAACTGACCTTTGCACATGCTACCATAGTATTGTGATTGCCATGGTGATTAACAGCACATAGGGCCAATGGGGAACAAGGTACTTAGGTTCATTGGTTCATAGGTTCATACCAGGCTATCTGCCCTAGGGCATTTTTGAACCTAGGCAGAATCTGTTTGGCTGTCGCCAACCATTGTAAATATATCTTGCCATGCCCTTTTCCGAGGTTAGTATACTGTGCCTCTGTCTAACAGTGACACAGAAGTGTGGTCAGCCACAGTCCTTCTGTGTTGGCCTGTACCTACGATAAATATATACCAAACAAGAGAGGTCCCAGGACTGAGCCTTGTGGGACACCACTTGTAACTGGTTTGGAGTCTGACATGGCTCCAGCAATTCTAACCATCTGGGTTCTGTCCTTGAGCCAGTGTGCAATCCATCTAGTGACATAGGGGCTTATATTTAAGCTGGTGAGCTTCTCTAGAATGCCCGAGTGGGGTATTGTATCGAAGGCTTCTGCGAGGTCCAGGTAGGCTGTGTGGACCACCTTCCCCTCGTCAATGGCCTTGGTGACTGTTTCAAAGAAATCAACCAGGTTTGAGAGGCAGGATCTGCCCTTAACAAAGCCAAACTGGGTATGATCCAGTGTCTGTAGGTCCCCAATATCTTTATTTATGAGGTCCATGATGATCCTTTCCATAGCTTTGCAGACCGAACTAGTGTGGCTTATGGGGTGATAGTGTCCAGGATCCATTGAGGCACCACCTTTCTGTAGAGGGACCACTGTTGCTGTACGCCACTCTTTAGCCACATATCCTGTAGTAAGGCTGGGATTGAACAGTAGTTTTATGTTTGGTTGTAGCTCTTCTTGGAGTTCATGTAGGACACAGCCCGGGACACTGTCTGGTCCCATTGATGCAGTGTGTATTGCTTTGGAGAGGGCAGCTCTTACCTGAGCATCTGAGATGTCAGGGGGGCAGCACTCTGCTGGGATACATATTTGCCCTTTCGGTGTGGAGTGGGGGGGGGGAGTTTGCGCTGAACCTGTCAGCTAGAATGTTGTTAATGTCTGTGGGTTTGGTGTTTCTATTGACATTTTGGACTACCTATGAGCATATCTGGGAATTACCACCCAGGTTACTAACATAACTAAAGAAAGCCTTGTGATTATCCTTAGTGTCCTGTGCAATTTCTCTCTAAGCTGGCCTTAGACAATCTTATGAGTGCCTGTAGTTATTTGCTAATACTGATCAGTGATGCCTTCCCTTTTTGGGATTTTGCTGCATCATTTAGTAGCTTCCTCCTTGTATTGTGTAGTTTGTTTATGGCTGGGGTCCACCAGACAGGACGTCTGCCTTTGGAGGATTGGGTCTTGGTCTTATTAGGGATCACATGATCCATGCATTCCTGAAGGTGTCCATAGATTGCGTTTATAGAGGAATCTGCGGTCTGGTCTGTAGTTTCCACAGGCCCGGGGGCTTTGAATGTTTCCACCTCAGTTTTGAGGAGTGTGAATTTGCTTTAGAGAAGTTGTTCACTGTGGTGTTCTGGGCAGGGGGTGGGGTCGGGATGTGAATATCCAGTGAGATTAGTTCATGGTCTGATCTTACCAGTGAGGGATACACTTCTGGTCTGGAGCATAGAGTCCCCATGTTGGTGATGATCAGGTCCAGTATGTTTCCCCTTCTTGTGGGAGTGGTAACAAGTTGCTCCATAGCATTTGAGCTCATATATTCTAGGAATCTTTGGCCTAGGGTGTTGGAGATAGAGTCATGCTCCCAGTCTATGTTTGGGTAGTTGACGTCGCCCAATATAATGGTGTTTGGAGAGACCTTCATATTTTCCACTGTTCTCAGGAAGGCCGAGTGCAGTTCTTGGGTTTGGGAGGGCGGTCTGTAGCAGGCTATAACCTGGAAGGCAGTTTCACCCATTGTTAGTTGCACATGGATAGTCTCTGATGCTTGGTGTTTTGCCACCAACCTGGAGGTGTGGGTATCTTTGATGAATATCAATACTCCCCTTCCTTTTGTGGTTTGTTCCAAGTTTTGGGGCTTGGAATGAGTAGTGCTGGGGTGCTCTCAGTAGCCCTGAACCAGGCATCTGTTATTGCACAGATATCAATGTTCTCCATACTAAGGAGAGTTTTGAGTGCATGCATAATGTGGTTTAGACCTCTGGCGTTGGGTAGCATTACTCTTAGTTTCTTATCCCTTGTGATACCTGTGAAGGTGTGTTTGTCATTTGAGCCTTGCCTAACAAAGGCACTATGGGGGTAGCAAGAGCCTTTGCCAATATCCGAAAACCCAGGGGTGACAGGTGCAAGCCATCCCTAGCGAAGCAGGTGGTTCAACAGAAGATGAATATGTGAGGGTGTAGTGCCTGTGATTAGTTAGCAGTAGCATATATGACTGATCACGTGGACAAATGCCAGGTAAGTCATATGCAATGTGTCACAGGCAACATACATGTGAACAGGACAAACAGTGACATTCTGTCAAGTGAGACATGGACATACATATAGTAAGCTATGCAGATGTCACTAGGAGTCCACATAAGCTCTGTAACTATGCATTGCAGTTGGGATCAGTATTCCAGGGTAATTGCAAGCAAACATGCATGCAAACAAAGCTACAGTAAGCAGGGCTGCATGTAGTCCATTGCACAACAAACAAGCTGTACCACTTCCAGTAGGTAACACTGCAAATATGCAGGCACTATGCACATGTACATGGAAATACACAGGTTAGATGGCTAGGGTCCAGTCTCAGCGCACACAAGTGTACAGACCATGTACTGTCAGGATGTACAATAACTGGATGGAAACCCATGTGCTCATACCTGCAGTAATACACATGTCAAATAACAGACATTGAGCCTTCACTCAGTGGTTCCATACTTAGTAGGATGTATGCTACCTGGCCTGCCACCACAGTATCCCTGACATGTATGGGGACTCTCCCTCCTGTGACAGTTAGTTTTGTGTGATGAGGCTGTCTAGCATGGTATGAGATGTGAGCTTGCAGTGCTAGGGTGCTCCTGTGTGTCCTGTACCAGTCGTGTAGTACTGCACACATATCAACATCCGCAAACATCCGCATTGCAGAGTCCAGTGTGGGCAACATGCCACTTGCAGTTTACATGTCCATCATTGTATATTAATACTTTCATTACCTTATCCCCTGTGCTACCTATGTATGTAGCCTTCTGTTGACATCCTTAACACCAGTATGCCAACATGTGCAGATGATACACTATGGTACTTACCATGGGTGTAGACAACAGTACATGACAATCATACCCTTACTGCATCAGGCATGCTGTGATATACCCACAATTATTTCAGCACACAGTACTGTTAACAACATGATACTATTACTACACATCTATGTAGACACCCTGTGCATCAGCAACATGTTAACCTGTACCTGCACTGATGTTACAGATTGCAAGAGGTGGCACAGTTTCATCATATGCACAGGGTGTGAACTTGGTATGCCTGAGTCAGCCACCGATACCACCGATTGACATGTATGTGTATGTGTGTTGGTGAGGGATAGCAGTACAAGGTGGGGCAATGTTGATGCAGTGTCTGCGTGTATGCGTTAGCCCTAGGTGTTGTCAATTCGCATGTGTGCATGGATGCACACAGTTCCACCTCATGGCTGCCATATACTGGTGTTTGTGGACAGCCACAGACTGTACTTGCCAGGTCATACAGATCAGTGTCTCTGGCCATGGACACGGTACCTGTGCCTTGCAGGGGTGCTACAGACCATATCCGGTACCAACCCAGACTGGGTACTGTCATCAGAAGCAGGTGTTCATTGACTGGACACAGATCCCTGTCAGGCCTGGCCAGAGCCACGTGCACGTGGTCTCCTGGGGTGGTCTGATGACAGCACAGACCCAGCATTGCTGGGGCTGCTGCTGGCACTATGGGGGTGGCCGCGGCCCTGTTGTCGTCCGCGATGACTGCCAGCTGCTGCTGTTGCTGGCATACACCCACGTTGATGCCTCAACCATCCACCATCGCCCTGGCTCATGGACATGTAGTTGTGGAACCGGTCTAATATGTCCCCACAACGTCTGTCTATGACATCAGTGAAATTACGGATGGCAGCCGCAATGTCACGCATACTGTCAGTCATGGCTGTGCGACATGCTGTCAGCTCCCTCAGACCCTGTCTGGTGTACTGTTCCTTACGTGACTGTGCCTGCATGACAGCCCGAAACATAGCTGAGGTTGTAAGACCTCTGTGGGCATGTCTGACAGGGGCAGTACGCCCACGGATGCTCCCACGAGAACCCCTGGACATCTGTCTGTGTGGTACCATCTCAGGGCCATGCCCATGGCTGCTGTGTGGGGAGGCATGTGCCACAGATTCCACATTACCCTGGTCAATGCCCACTGTATGCTGTCCATCACATAGGGACATTGGTGACAAAGGGTGTATTGGCAGGATAACTGTGTGCATTGATGGGGTTGACAGCTGTGTACTGTCAATCGGCTGACCAATGATGACCCTGGCATACCTTCCTGTGCCATTACACAGATGTCATCATTATCAGTACCCATGGCACCTGATTCAGGTTCCCTGCTGCATGACACCAGAGCAGCACCAGAACCTGTGGGAGGGAAACAGGAAACACAGTTTACAATGTCTACACAATATTACCAGTGATGCACACATCCACACATGCACAGGTCCAGACATGCACACATGCACACATGCACACACATGCACAGGAGCACAGGTGCACACATGCACAGGTGCACACATGCACACATGCACACATGTGCACGTGCACACATGCACACATGCACACATGCACAGGTGCACACATGCACACATGCACACATGCACAGGTGCACACATGCACACATGGGCACATGCACACATGCACACAAATGCACACGTGCACATGTGCACACATGCACACATGCACAGGTGCACACATGCACACATGCACACGTACACATGCACACAGTTGCACACAGTTGTACACTACTCAGTATGTGTGATATCAACACACTGACACAGACACACCTGCATGCATACACAGAGCACTACTAAGTGAGCCTAATATTACTATTACTATCAAGACTATTAAAGGTATTGTTAATACACACTCACCAGCATGGATAGGCTGCATTGCTGTTACACCGGAGGGACCTGCAGAAGTGAGGAAACTAATGTCAGTGGGCACAACTGTGCCATTGTTACTGAGTATGATACAGATCAGTAGTACAACAGTCACCTTTCACAGGTCAGCTGCTGATATTGAATATATCACACTTGCACATTAAATACTATGATGACAGCTACAAACCAAGGACACACCTCACACATGCATTAACTACCAGTGTACACAACAGTCAAATTTACATATGGCATATTACCTGCACACTCATAGTCTTGCTGCTGCGTGGCTCCAGCCTCCATTATAATGCATGTCTGCTGCTGTTGTTGTTGCTGGCGGACTGGAGCCACTACACTCATGAGTAGTCCCTCCAGTCTGGTGAGTGGGGGATGTGTAGCCACCCCACCACCTGTGGCGACCTGTTGCCTGTGGATATCTGACGCACGCTGATGGACATTTCTGATTAAATCACTGCAGTGATGTCGTACCTGCTCATATGTCCTATTATGCGTGCCTATGTCATTTATCCGAAAGACCAGGTCTTGCCACAGTGCAGCCCTCTCCTGATGATTCTGGCTGGTGCGGGAAAAGAGTATTGCATAATCCTGCACCAGGCTCTGGTGTATCTCCTCATCCTCAGCTGCGGAGTAAGCTGGATTTCGCGGGTGAGCCATGTTCCTGAAAAAGAAAATAACCTGATATCAGCAATATATGTCAGCAGAATTTGGCACACATAATACACATGCTACTCGACTGTTATGATACAACATATCTCACATATATAGCATCTGTCTGTCTATTGGTGGATACACATGTAAATGGCCAGGTATCAGTGCTCAGCCAGCAACTGTGCAACAGTACCTGGCACACTCCATACGACATACTACCAAACCCAAGCAGTCAGAACACTGATTCAGGTCCAGAGCACCTCCTCACTCTGGGGGTTTGTATCTAGGTACTGTATGGCCTACATCATCAACTACTGTGAGCTGACCACAAACTAATTGCCCTGGATATACATATCCCACCTCCACCACCAGCACAAACGACTATAGTGAATAACATTGCAGATGCAAACTTTATACTTTGTAACAGTGACATGGTATCCTTTCAGCCCACTGGGCCAGTGGAAGACACAACCCACAATGCTGACCCCTACACAAATGCTTTCTACGGACATCTCCGAGAATGCATGGATCATGCAATCCCATATATGACCAAGACACTCTCCACAAAGGGACAGCATCCTGTCTGGTGGACCCCAGCCATAGACAGATTGTATTACAAAAGATGGCAGCTACTGCAAGACAGAGCATAATTCCATAAAGGGAAGGCATGTCTGAGCAGCACTAGTAAGGATCTATTTTCCCTCATACAAACATCCATGGGCAACTTTGAGAGGGAAATCAAGAGGGACACTACAGATAACCAGAAGGCCTTCTTCAGTTATGTTAGCAACCTGGTCAGAATCCCTCCTCTATGCTCGTAGTTAGTACACAACAACAAATAATTCACTGAAACCACAGATATTGACAACATTGTGGCAGACAGGTTCAGTGCAGGTGTCACCCCTTTCTCTCCCCCAAAATAAGACATAGTTATCCCAGCTGACTGTAACCTCCCTGTCATCACAGATGTCCAGGTGAGAGCCGCCCTCAGCAAAGCAGAATACACAACATGACTGGGACCTGATGGTATCCCCGGTTGCATGCTACATGAACTCTAACAGGAGCTAAACACACATATAGAAGTGCTATGTAACACAAGCCTGACTACAGGATATGTACCTGCACACTGGCACACAGCAGCAGTGGTTCCACTCCACAAAGGAGGCACCTCAACATACCAATACAATACAACACAATACAATACATTCCAATACAATACTATACAATATGCTATTGCCCCTGGGACTACAGCAGCATACTGTTCTGCTACCCTGACCATTGTGATACATGTGGTGTGATGGTACCTGCTGCAGTCACACAGTTACACAGAGTGACTCATATGGCATATTACCTATCTGACTAACATTCAGCAGGGGTATGTGTGACATGTACTCATGGGGAGTCTTGCTTCTTAACACTGTGTGGTTTATTGCAGGGTATGTCTTATCTGTGGGTAGGAACCTTTACCTCCACATGTCTCTATTGCAGTGGCATGGACGACACACAGCAGTCATTTAGGTTGTGGATGGTGTGAGGTGTTACTATGGTTGTTGGACATCTGTGTGACTTACGTATGTAAATCCAGGAGTGGTAACCTCTATGTGGGTAGTATGTGTGTACTCTGTGGTGTTGTCAGTCACTGTGCATTGGTAATGTGTTTGAGTGCATTGTCACAGTTTTGTACATGTCACTGTGTCCTTCTCCATATCTGTAGCTGTCATGTGAGGTACATACCATGGCATCCATTATGTGGTGTGGAGGGTACACTGACCTACATGTCCATAGCTGACACACCATGTCTGCTGACACATACCATGTGCAGGTATTCCAGGAATAGTGTGCCACTGTGAATATCATTGGGGGACTATTGTACACATTTATGACCCTGTTCACCCCTGACACATGCAGTGGTGGGCAGCCAATCACATATCTGGTGGTTACTGGTGTAGGTGATTTGAAATGGGGTATGGTACTCCAGTTTTGACACTGGTGTTCACTCCATGCCTTTGTCACCAGGCACCTGTTGCAATACATCTGTACACATGTGCCTCACTCAGAATATATATACATCTCTCTCTCTCTCTCTCTCTATATATATATATATATATGTGTATGTATATAGATATATCTATATGTATATATATATATATATATATATATATATATATATATATATATATATATATATATATATATATGTCTGTATACATATACACATATATATATTGATGTACATATATTGCTATAGATATGGAGGGGGGACACAGAGGGGGTGAGAGTGACAGAGGGGGTGGGACAGGGGGTGTTGAGGTCGTCATATACAGTCATACCTGTAGATAGTCTGATCAGTCTGTCTATGTATATGTATCTACATATATCTATATCTGTATGTGTGTATTACATATATATGTTTGTACATATTCTATCTATCTACATCTGTCTATGTATTCCTACATCTCTCTCTATGTATGTATACATATATGCATATTATATATATATATATATATATATATATATATATATATATATATATATATATATATATATATATATATATATATATATATATATATATATACATACATACATACATACATATTTTGACATACATGTATCCATATGATAAACAGGTATATCAACATGTTTGTCTACCATACTGTATACACACACTAACATACTGCTAAACATACATAACTGTGAAACCTACTTTGTACATTGTACTACAACCTACAGTCAACCTACATTGATATGTGCACATAGATGCTCTCACATACAAATGTATGTACAGCCTTCACTGATAGATGCTGTATGTCCCCTGCCCTGTGCACATCTTCATATACATATGGATACAGACCAATGACACATATGGAGGGTTCACAGTATGTTGACCTTTATAGTATTACTTTACATTACCTGTGTTTGTCACAGCTGCTTGTGTTGCCGTCTGGTTTTATGTCCTGCTGCCCCACTTGCCAGTTGTCAGCTTTCAGGTGGCTGTTGCTAACAGTTTTGTTTGTGTCTGTTTAATTTCGTTTTTCTCTGTCTCTGTCTCTGTCTCTGTCTCTCTCTCTCTCTCTCTCTGTCTGTCTCTGACTTCCTCCTCAGGGTACAATGAAAGTATTGCATGTGTGGACTGGGAGTACAGCATACTTTTGTAGGTATCTGCATATGTCCATGTGATGGCCTCTGCACCAATTGTTAGCCAGCATTTGCTAATTGCATGCAGCCAGTTGTGTACTGATTGCAGTTCTCACTGTGATTTCAGAACAGTGCTATAAAAAGGTATGTGAGATAGGCATAGCCCTTTCAGATTTTAAGGGCAGGGACCATGCTGGTATGCTATGGACAATGTTCTGTGAGTGTAAAGGTTGGTATCTCTCTCATATTTCCAGCTGTGTTGCAGATTAACATTCCTCCATTCATTTCTCCAGTTTCCTGTATTAACTGTGTATGTACACTGACACCTACGACTACTACTACTGTTAATGTGTGTGTGTGTATGCTTTCCTTGCACTTTTGCTTGCACTTTGTTGCTATGGCTTCCATATTTGCCCTTTACAGTCACTACTTGTATGCCTGCTAGGTGTCCTGACTGTAGTGTGCTGCTGTGGCTTTCCTATTTTCCAGGTACATTCACACCTTGGAATGATTGCTATATCTGCTAGGGTGTTACAGCATGCAGTGTGGTCTGGCCACGGTGTGGGCCTTGACATCTATTAGGGTATTTGAGTATGCTGCTGAGCAGGCCCCAGAGACTCTCAGGTGCATCTGTTATCTGCCTCATGGAATGGTACATATCAGTGGGGTACACCCATTAAATTGTCTGGTATGCTGCAGTTGTGACTGTGGGATAGCATGAGCATATGTATTACTACACTTTTTCTGCCATGCAAGTGGTGCATACTTTCAGGACTCCATAGTTACCATTGCATGTGTTGTAACACCTTTCTGCCTACTGTTTGTACATTTCACATGGAGTCTGTGGGGCATCCCTGTAACTCATTCACTGTTGCTATGTCTAGGCTCTTAACTATTCAAATATGGTGGTGTCAGACCTCTCATGTGTACAAATATTTGCAGGTTGTCCACATTTCAGACTCATATTTTGGTCAATATCTCATGCACAGCTTTTTCTGGCAAATCACTCTGGGCTCAAGTCAGAATATAGTGACAAACATTCAAGTTTCAGACTTCATACCCTTCCAAACATCCCACAAAATGCAGAACCTGCTACTCTCTGAACTGTCTGAGTTTGTTGTAACATTATTTGTAATGTGTCCCTGGCTTTGGCCCTTTGCTCCACATATTTTATTACTTGGTCCGGATGTGTTCCTGTAAGAGGTTGTGGGGTATGGGCAGTGATTATCTTGCTGTGAGTATGTGTGTGGCTTGCAAGGTGCTACAGTGACATTATTACCTACTAGCTACCAACTAACATGGCTGTTTCTGTTCACACACTACTGTTATGGAAATCCACTAGTTTTGACAGTAATTCTACATGACATGCTTTGTGTACTACACATCCTATATTCCCTTTACATTCATTCCTACTATTACATGATATATTTATTTTAGCACAATGCTCTTGTATAACAGTCATGGCTTAGTGGTAAGTCATGCAGACTACTGTTTCCAAGGTCCTGGGTTTGGGACTGACAGTGGGATTTTATTTTGCTTTTGAACTGACTACAGGACCTGTCAATCAGAGTGACTAAGGCACTTTTAAGCAGTTGTAACCGGGTTAACGCTGGTTTGTGTGGAGCTCACGCATGCGCACTGGCGTTTAGCTCCGCGCACACACACGCACACTCGCTTACAACCGCTTAAACGTGCTTACTCTTGCGCACACCCGCGCTATTTTCTTTGAAATAAATGAAAATGGGGAGACAGGAAAGTGGTGAAAAAGGGGTCACAAAGAGGGTAAGACAGTAGGGAAACAAGCTTGGGTTTTGCAGGAGGGATATAGGTAAGGCCCATAGCTGCCCATTTCTTCAACAGCAACAGCTGTGCATATGTTTGTAATTTGGTGTGACATTTGATACCTTCCACCCCTGAGAGAGGTGTAAGGACAACAATAATACTTGTTGTACAGCCAATTGTAATTGATAGTTTCCATGTCCGGCAGACATATGTGCGGAATGGGCAGCTATGTATGGGGCGTAATTTTTTTGTGGGTACAGAGTGCCCTTTTTTTTTTTTTTTCAGGTGAGAGTGGTATGTCAGGTGAAGGAAGTCGGTATAGCTGGGGAGGTAGGTTGGGTAGGTCAACAGACAAGACAAACAAGATGCATACGGGGTGGTGTATGACACGTGTGGGGGGTTACACAATTGACGGGGACGGAGGTTTGGATATCCAGAGCCCATGAGCCCACAGTTGGCAACAGTGGGACTGATATCCCCACCCATGGGCAGTTGCCACTGTTCCTTCACTGCCCAGGACGGGGCTGTGCTGGGGGCTGTGTAGGCCGGGCAACTAGCATGCCCGTAAGTTGTGCCACCTGTGCTTCAAGCTGGCGTGGGGCCCAAGAACAGAGTCCTGGCTCTCCCTACGCACCACAGTCCGGACGCTACGGAGGGTGAGTGGTGGTTCTCCTCCGGCCACGCTTGCCGAGGGGGGATGGGCCCCATCCCCTGCAGCGCTTCCACCCGCAGGTGGCACAGGGCCACTGGAGGAGGGTCCAGACTGGGCACTAGTGCCAGGTGCACTTGCCAGCTGAGGTGGGAAAAGTGGGTCCGCTGGAACCCGCCTTCCCTGTCATCCTATGTTTTGCATTATGTCATGACAGTTTGGGTTAGTAACATACAATACCTTTCGCAATTAGTTGTAACAGCATGCATTAGTATTCCCATTAACCAAACACCCAGATATTCACACCATTGAACAGCGAGCATAACACATGCATATTTTGAACAGCAATACACAGTCCAACAACATGCAGGGTTGATTGATGGCAACAGGCCATCAGGTTTGGATGTATGAACAGGGCAGATGCATCAACGGACATGCAAATATTTATGACCCAACAGGACAAATGTCCAGGGGTGTTAATTGTGATTGCACATACCAATTTCACGTGGAATGGATTATATGTGGTTATAGGGTGGGGTGAAAAAAATATTATTAACACCTTTGAATACCAATACATATGCTGTACATTTCTAATAGCTACAGATATATACACACTACTGTTCTAACTACATTTTCCTATATGATAACTACTTCAATTTGGTGATAGGACTGTTACTGCTACATCAATATACATTTTATTGTTATTCATACACGTTCATATCTGGCTTTGTTCAGCTACATCTTCCTGCTACATTTGCTTTATATAGCTATAGACAACTGTGGATGTTTGATATTTCAGACAATCATACTATCTGCATATTGCAGACTGAGAGCAACATATCCAGATTTTGGGATACACATTCCAGCTGCAGCAACACTTTGGACACATTTCGCAGTTTGGTTCTACTTGTCACATTCATTTCATTCTTTACTGACTGCAGTATACTTTATTCAGGGGTTCTTACTACTTTATTGGTGGATTCATAACTCTTTCTCACACTCTCTCACTTGTTTTCATTTTACTATTCAGGATGGTACTTACTTCTAGGCTTTATTGACATGTTTTACCTGTAGTTATTACAATCCTTTCCAGCAGTCTCACTTCTGTCATGTTTCAGTATTTCAACAGGGATATATTTCACACATGTGATTTGCTCATCTTCTGCAGCTGTACTTTTCAGCCTGCTGCAGGTTGTGTACTATTATATTACAGGTGGGGCATCTTTATTTCAGACTTTATTTCAGACATTTTCATTTTTCTGTTTGGATTACATACTGCAACACACTTTTCTAATCAAGCAATGCTTGCAAACACTTTTACACTGTTACTTGCACATTTTATTACTTATGACTACACTGCACTCTTTTGCTAACTGTCATACTTTGATATTTCTTTACAGTTACTGGGAGTGGATTACTGACCTGCCTGGTGGTGCAACCACACCAGCCTATCGCCATAGGCTCTGCAGTTCGCAGAATGGACACCTGCTGTAATATAAATGAAGTAATATTGGAATACACATCTCCATAATATCAGCTAATTTAATTTCTTACATACATAATTAAATGTAACTTACTCAGTAGTGGGGCGTTGGGCATTTGCCAGGCCTCCTGGATCCAAAGGTTCAATTGGTCCTGCTTGCATCTCTTTAGGTCCGCATGGTGGTGACGGACCTGCTCACCAGTCCTTGGAATCCCTGTGGCACTGGTGAGATCATGAGCCAACCGGTCCCACGCCTCAGCCCTATATGCTCCCCACAGGACCTGGCCCTGCATAAGTTGGGCCTCATGATTGTGGACTAGGAGTCAGACCATGTATCTGGACTCCTCAATGCCCCACCTCTGTGCTCAAAAGCAACTACCCTCACCTACACCTGACATTCTGGCTGCAAGTCAGTTCTATAATCGTTTATGCTGTGTATTCCTGCCTATGGGGCTTATATATGCCGTTTTTCCCGCACTTATCTGTGATTGGCCATTTTGGAATTGTATCCACTTCACAAAACCTGCTTTGTCATGCTCCACTTTCTATTCATTCCTATATATTTGCTATGACTGCATTTCTGAGTACAGCTGTTGTGGCTTAGTGGTTCAGTACTTTGACTTTGGTGCATGGTATCCTGGGTTCGAACCTGGCCACTGCTTTTTATATTTTATGACTGTCTAGACAGGCTAGGGGGTGTGTCTGTGTAAAGGCAGTTTTGTTACAGCTTGCTCAACGTTGCCCGCTGGTTAGCTTGTTAGCGCGGTGCGCAGCTCCGCGCAAATGGGGTGTGCTGGTTCACACCTCATTTTGCTGTCAGCACGCGTATTACACTCAGCTCAGCTAGGGTCACACAGTTTCAGCATGTGAAACCACTGCTCAGCTACGGGCACTCATTTTGCGCCTGTTAAACCACTGCTCAGCTACAGGCACTCATTTTGCACCTGTTAAACCACTGCTCAGCTACGGGCACTCATTTTGCACCTGTTAAACCACTGCTCAGCTACGGGCAGATGCACTCACCTTGTTAAACTGTAGCTCAGCTATAGGCACATCTGGCATTTTCTATTGTTTTGTTACCTCACATTTCTTCAAAATAAATGGACTATTTCATTACATTTTACATAAATTGTGATTTTATATATGTACATATTTGTCAGGGACTTGTTTCGTGCTTATTTTACTAAAAAAAAAATTGATGTTGTGGGGGCTCGAACCATGGATGCCTGCTCTTCAGCCGACTTCTCTACCGCTACTCTATTGCTGTTTGGCTTACTTTGCATATTTATTTCTTATATGCTTTCCGACTGACTGCAAACTGTGGCTGCGCTACAGGCACGCCCGTGCAAACGAGCACACTCACGGGCAAACATCTTTACAATTTAAAAAAAATTATAAGATGTTCATTTGTACATTTTATGTTCGTAGTCTGTGGGGGCATGTGTTGTGTTGTGTTTATTCACATTTCCATGGACTCTGTCATGGGTGTTTACTTTGGGCACTTTTACTCTTCTGGGGGCGTGTCCGCTTACAGGGCTCGGCCTATGGACACGCCCCCTACTGTCTTACATGGACCGTGTTAGCCTTAGGTGTGATTCAGCATGCTCTCGTGAATATGCAGAGCATGCTGACATCACTCCGTTTAACTGCAGCCTCTGTGTAAGAGTTATAACTCATACACGGAGGCTTCATGAATCCTGCCCTCTAAGTATGGTATGGATAAACTACAAACAAAATATGACAGTATTCCACATTCAAAGATAAAAGAGTTCTTAAAAATGTATAAGATACATCCTACACTGATACAGCAACCACAAAACAGTAACAAACCATTTTGCAGTTAAGCCACGATAAAGAACAAATTAATATTCCAGGGATAAAAATTCAAAGGGGGATATTCCAGCGTGACTCTTCTTTTACTGCTGCTCTTAGGTCTTGCCATTAACCCATTAAGCCGTCTACTCAACAGAATAAGCCATGGCTAAAATTTGGCTTCCAGAAAAGAAGAAAGTGGAAATACTTCACATTGTGTCCTTCTGTGGATGACTTAAAACTATGTAGTTCATCAGATGAGGAACAGAATGCACAACTACAAGTGGTTAAAACATTTTCAGATGATATAGGAATGTCATTTGTACTTGATAAATGTGCAAAAGCAACCTCTAAAGCAGGAAAGATGCAGCACCAAGAAAACATCAGCCTGGGACAGGAATGTGACATAAAAGAACTTGAGCAAGACGGAGTGTATAACTATTTGAGAATTGATGAAGGATCAACAATAAAACATGAACACATGCTGTAAATGAAATACTTAGTGAGGAATATTTCAGAAGGCTAAAATTAATACTGAAAACAATGTTGACATCAAGAACAAAGTCCAAGCTATAAACCAATTTCCTCTTCCTGTCCTAACTTAGAGTTTTAGTGTGATTGACTGGCCCCAAAAAGGTGTTGGATTGGTTGGACAGGAAAACAAGAAGGATGCTTCATGCTCATCAAATGATTTATAAAAATCAGTGCATATATCAGACTATATATATATATTCCCCGTTCTGAAGTAGATATGGGCCTCCTCAAAATTGATTACATATATAAATCTGCATTTATAGAACTGCATACATTCAACCTCACAAGATGCAAACATAATGAAAGTTTTAAAACATGAGGGCTTTTCATCCAGAAAAAAGAAGGTCATTGTCCCACTGTACTCATCCCTCATTAGACCCATTATAGAATACAACGCCCCATTTGGTATCTTTGGTATCTACCTCTCAAGACATTTGCAACAACTGGAAAGGCCGCAGAAATGCCTCACTAAAAGAATCACTGGCCTAAAGCAGATGCTGACCATCTAAAAAAATTCCACCTATACTTTATTGCATATCGTCTTCTCAGAGGCGATCTCTGCTTAATATACAAGGCCATGTCAAACCCAGAGCTTTTGGACATGCTACACTTAAAGAAATCCCAATTCCTCAGAGACACACACTCCAGGGGTCTAAACCTTGTCATCACAATGAACAAAACATACTGGAGGGATAGGTTCCTGACCCAGAGACTCCCCAGACTCTAGAATAGACTGCCCATACATGTCAAGCAGAGCACCTCTTTGGTCCTCTTCAAAAGGAACCTTGATGATTGGATGGGAGATAGGAAATTGACCCCGGGGATCACATCAGTCACCCTGCTAGACAGGGGTCCAGGGAAGTAAATACTGATGGAAGAAATAACCAGGGAATTGTTATGGCTAGGCTTGTATAGGCCCTAGGGCCAATAGCCTAGTACCAGCCTATGAACCTATGAGCCTTAGATGACTTCCCTGCTTAGTTTAGCAGAAGCATATTGGTATCAAGTGGGAATGGAAATCAAACCAAAAGTAGATAAAACTCACGAAGCAACTGAATGTGCCAAAAGAGAAAAGAAATAATATAAGGTGAAAGATCAGATGAAAAGGCAAAAAATGTGGAAAATGTATAAATATAGCTGTAAGTATAGAAAACACTATGAACAACCTCATGTTGATTAGGATCAAATGCAGGAATGGTTAAGGAGAGGTGGATTTAAACCAAAAGATGAAAGGTTAATATTGGTGGCCCAAAATAGCGGACTACATACAAGTTGGTTTACGAAGTCCATTGAATATGTGGGAGAAACATACAAATGTGGGTTTTATAAAACAGAATTGGAAACAGTCACACATCTTGTTGCTGACTGTTATATACTAAAGGCATAATAATGTGTTAAGATTGTTGCTTTGAGGACTGTGCAAAGATTATAATATTGAAGCAGTTGAGAAGCATTAGAAACATGAATCACAAAGCATTATAAAAAATTATGAAGTTTATATCACATGGGATCACCCTTTGCCAACACTTCAAAAAATAGATGCGAGAAAACCAGATATAGTAGTCCATGAAAAGAAGACAAAAGTAGCAATGATCACTGAAATTGCTAAAACCAGTGACAACAGTGTCTTATGTATGTAGAGACACAGTCATAAAAAACAAGATTTGCATCAGAAATGAGGGCAATGTGGAAGATGGATGCCCAGACAGTTCCAATAGTAGTAGGAATAGGTGGAGGTCTTATAAAAAAGAATTTACAATCGTACTTAGATATGTCACAAATACATGTAACACCATATGAATTTCAGAAGGAGTCAATCCTGGGTACATTGCAGGTACTGCGAAGATCACTTCTGGCTAACATCAAAGATTGAAACAATATTAATTTCATTAACATTAATCATACTTTGACTTAGGAATGGGGTTCATTCCCATCATAGTATTAGAAACCCAAAAGACTTGGAGAAATTAAAAAAGTGAATATATTTGCATCTTGCCTGATGTGATACTGTATGATCATGTTGATCTGAGTGATGCATACATATATTGTCCAATATCCTACCTGGGTGAATGAGAAAGTTCCCTGCATGCAGTGAACCACATAATAATTTTGCATTATGCTAACAGTGCCACATAGATATTGTTAGGGGTCTGTGCCACATACAGTGGGTGTGTTAGACTGCCAGTGCCAATGATTGACATCTTCCAAAGTCTGATTGAAGGCAATATATTTGAACACAGGGTCTGTGCACCTACAGATGTTAGCAGCAGTATCACATAATGGTATGTGTGTACACCATGATACTTTCACCATGTTGTTATCATACCCTGATCATGCACACATCACACCTTACCAGGGATATCAGATATGCATGTATATAGCCACCCATACATATAAGAATGGCTCTTGCCATCTCTGTCCTGTGAAATTTGTAGCTCTGTAGGGGTATGCTAGGTATGATTGTAACAGTTTTCACAGGCATATTTTCATTAAATTTCAAATACGCATGCAATAACATGGCAAGCAGAGAAAATGTAAATTGTATTATGTGGGGAATCAGGAGATGATCAGTCATAAAAGATCCGAGGAAGCCTTCAGTTAGTGGGACTGAAAGATTTGATTACAGGCATAAATGCTGTTGGCACTTAAAACAGAAATGATGATTCAGGTTAAATGATGGGCTGCCAACATGATTTAGTACTGCAAAGACTAGGGCAGTCCACCTGGCACAGCAGCAGAGGGTCACAGGAGGCGGTACACTGACTGAACCTCCAGTGAAAGACACTGGTACAGAAATAAGTAAGGCCCCCACATGTACCTGATGATGGTGCGCTAGGTATGTATGTCTTAGCATGGACTACTATATGCCATATTACCTCAATGTGTGTGTGTGTGTGTGTGTGTGTGTGTGTGTGTGTTTTGTAAACTTGACAGCTTTTTTACTCTTTTATACCATGACAACTTTTTTCTATCACAATATGATGGGTTCAGATTCAGAAACCATGTGCACAAGATATGTTACCTACTATTTTTCTGTAGCATTACATTATGTCATAGTAATGTAGAAAAAAGACAGCAGCTATTGGTAAAGGGTTCTTACATAGTTTGGGTGATTTTTTTTCCCATGTTTTCACAGGTGCTGGGAATCAAGTTCCTTCACAGTGGATATAGGACTACATGATGTGTGGGGAATGCGGCTCTAATGATGATGGATAAGGTTGGCATACTATTGTATGGTAGACTTGGAGAAGGTGATGGCCACATCTCCATTCTATCCCACGAGCGCAGCTTTTGTTTCCATGCAATTCAACTGGCAAACACAGCATGACACAGACAGAAAGATGCAGAAACAGTTGCCTACAGAGTGATGTCATCATTTGTGGCACAATCTACCTTGGTGGCCAAGTATGCTATGGTTAACATTCACCTCTAAAGATCAATGTGCCCATGACTGCTGCACAGCATTTGTGCAGGACCATAATAAAAGGACATACAGTCATCAACACAGAAATTGTTGAGCTTGTAAAGACAGTAGTTTATTTGAGTGATGACCTCAGAGAGTTCACGAGCCATGTATACAACATCATGGACATATGGCACAGGGAGTGGCACAGGCAGAGCTGGAACATGGTCAAATAGGGCCCTAGGCAGGATAATGGAAAATTCCCCCATCCTCGCAGCCATTCTGGTGTCTCTTTACTTGTTTCTCTCTCCCAATTATTATAAATACTGCTCAAAACTGTCAACGTGCATACTACTTTCTTTACTTTAGAAATGAAGACAGAGATGTGGATTGAATTTAAAATGTTTCATTTATGTATCCTTTGTTAGCTGGGTTGGTCCCACTAGGCTAGTAGCCTCTTTTCAGGGAAGACCCTTGGTGGTTTTTATACTAACAGGGAAAATTTGACCAGGGCATCAGGGAGTTCCCCTACACATTTCACATATGGAGACTCTTTTCATTATGGCACTTCTTGTCTTACAGTACAGACAAGTAGGCAGCTCGGAGAAGCAGGAAGCCGGTCTGAGTGAACATGGAGGTTGAAGTAGATAGCAACAAAGTAGTTTGCGATTCTGGTATTGTTATTCAAACAGCAGATGTGTTGGATTTATCATAGAAGGAATCAGAAGTGAAGGAGAGGGCGAGAGGAGGAGATGGTGGAAAAGGCAGTCAAGCCTTTTCAAAGGCAAGTTAACATGTTGGATGCTGATTCTGAAGACTTGTTCCAGCAGAATTTATTTTGAGTCAGAAGTTACAACACAAGATAGTGTTGTTACAACCTTCCATTCAGGAGGGTTGCAGGATGATATATTGTTGGGCATGGTAGAGGAAATTGAGCCAGAAAATGGAAAGGACATGTCATGGGGAGAAATTATGGATAGAATACAAAAGGAAGAAGGGCAACAGAATGAGGGTATGCAGGTGGAAGAAATTGTATGCTGATAATGTGAAAGGAGTGATGCATGGTAAGAGAGAAGAGAAAGAAATACATTTTAAAAGAAAAAGCCTGTTTAAGGTTCAAATTTAAAAGATGGAGGTAACTGAAATAGACAGATATAAGGTATGGGATGACGTAAGACATTCAGGATAAAACCAAATGAGGTAAGAACGTTTATTCATATTAATAAATAGACTTTTTGTGGCATTATTTTTGAGACTGGGCAATTAATGGGAAAATATATACAGGAATTCAAGAAAAAGAACAATTGTTCACTGTGGAACTTTTATGCACTCAAGCCCTTTTTTAGGGAAACTCAGAGTAAGAAAAAAATAAATATTCAATTCAGGACTGAAGTTGAAAAAGCGACTTTGAAAAAGCATTTATTAAATCTGTGTAATGATGTATTGAATTTATCAAAAGTGTATGATAATAGAGGATTATGGACTGGGGCATGAGAATGCAATGTGACATTTAAAGTGGGAAATGACAGTATTGTACACATTCCACGTATTATTAACACTGAAGAAGATAAAAGCTTGGTTAGGTATTGGGGACAGCCAAAACATATTTTTTTGGAAAATTGGATCATTTAATTAATAAATGTGATTAAAGAAGATGTTTTGCATGTGGGGGTATAGAACATAATGCAAGGAATTGTGAACCAAACTGTTAAAAATGTAAGAAAGTGGGATGTTTGGGGAGGGGGCAGATGTGAAGAAAGAAGAAATGAAGCAGATTTGGACATAACAGATGAAGTAGCAGAACAAGGTAAAAAGGACAACATTATAGAAAAGGAATCGGAAGCCTTAAAAACTGAAAAAAGATAGTAGTGTTATGGACAGAGAACAAATAATATGAAAAAATAGAGTGAAGAAAGATTTAAAAATAGAAAATATTGAAAATGGAGAGCCAGGTTTAAATGAGAATGATGAAGTTAAATGGAATATAGTTAAAAAAGGAATTATATTGGTAAAAGGGTGAGAGAAAGGAAGAGAAAGACTGTAGAAGACTTCAAGAAAAGAAAAAAGAAAGGGAAGAATGAATAAATATTATTTAAGGTAAAGTTACGTGCAAAGTCCTATCATTAAATTTGAATAGTTTTAAGACGTTGGAAAGAAGGATAGGGATTTTAGAGTGGTGTAAAAAGCTAGACCGTGATGTTATTGTATAAGAATATATTAGATTTTTATCAAGATTAGAAAGATATCAAACCAAAGTGCGCTGGGGAAAAATGTGATATGGAGCTTTGGGAAGGAGACATGCTCAGGAATACTTATATAAAGACCCAATTAGAGTGTTAGATGTTATAACAATAACCAACGCCTGGGTGTGGGTAATGCAGGATTTACCCATGGTTGGAGTGGTTTGGTCCCGAGGGCGAAGCCCAAGGGACCAAACAAAGACAACCGTGGGTAAATCCCGCATTACCCACACCCAGAAGTGGGTTATTGCTATTATACTATGACATTATTTAAGAAAAGAAATAATTACTTTTCTTAAATACTGGCATTGTATAATGCCTCTTTGCTGCCCTTCCGCAGCTGTCTGGTATCCGCGGCAGTTCTGATGTACTGAGCATGCCTACACAGTACATCAGAGCTGTGGCCAAAAGCAATGGAGAAAGCAAGATCTCTGTTGCTTTTTACTGTTTCGCTATGTTAAATGGGTTTAACATAGCGAGACAGCATTAAAATAAGTAACGGAGTCCGTTGCTTATTTAAAAGCTCTCTCGCTATGTTAAACCCATTTAACATAGCGAAACAGTAAAAAGCAACGGAGATCTTGCTTTCTCCGTTGCTTTTTTATTTTAAATCTGGCTCGCTATGTTAAATGGGTTTAACATAGTGAGACAGCTTTAAAATAAGAAACGGAGATGTCCGTTGCTTATTTTAAAGCTCTCTCACTATGTTAAACCCATTTAACATAGCGAGACAGATTTAAAAAAAGCAACGGAGAAAGCAAGATCTCCGTTGCTTTTTACACACTGTGTCACTGTGTTAAAGGAGTTTAACATAGCGAGACAGCTTTAAAAAAAGCAACAGAGATCTCCGTTGCTTTTTTTAAACCTGTGTCGCTATGTTAAACTCTTTTAACATAGCGAGACAGTGTAGACTTATACTAATGGAAAAAGTCCCGGCGACCGGACCTTTTTCCATTAGTATAAGTCGATTTACAATGTGCACGCTGGCCAATCAGCGTGCACGTTTTGGAATATTAATGGGGCGGTCATGGTATAATGTATTTGTTATAACAGGTAGAATTACTGTTATTAAAATAAGATGGAGGGAGCATGTTATGAGAATTATTGCAATATATGCACATGTAATAAAAAAGGAGATGGAAGAGATTTTCAGAAAAATAATTCAATATGCAGCAGTTACTATGGAGATAATTGCAACAGGTGATTTTAATTGTAATTTAAGACAACAAAACCAGAAGGCATATGATGTCAAATTCTTAAAAGACTTTATAATATAAGGACAGTTAAGAGTTTGGAATCTAGAGACTTTGATGTATAGAAGGGGTTACAAAAGTACAGAAATTGATTATTTTTTTATTGTCAGAAAGCTTGGTAATAGTTAAACAATGAATATTATTGACAGGGCAATTTGGAATATGGTAAAAGGAAATGCTGATTATATAAAAACAGAAAAGTATAAAAAGAATAAATGAAGTGAAATGGAATGTTGAAGGGAGAAAAGATGTTATGAGATTATGGCAAGATCATGTAGAGATGAAAGAATTTTATAAAGATTGGTCAGAATGGTAGTTACATTTTAAAATGAAATATAAAAAATGTTATGTAACATGAGAGAAAGAGAAAGTATACATGGGGAAATAAAGTATATGAATCGAAGTAACTATATGATTGATTGTCTAGAGAAGAAGTATGAACATTTCTTTATCAAGGAAAAGAAACAAAAAGGTGGAAAATAACTGAGTGTACAAAACACAAATAAAAGAGAAAAAACACTTAGGCACACTAGTCACCAGGAAAATCCAAGTAATCCACAAACTACCAAGGTAAAAAATGAATTCTTTAATGTTCCAGTACACCAAACAGATATAGCGTTTTCATTCCACAAGGGAACTTCATCAGAATAACCCAGCACTAATTAATTAGAGATTGAATAGTCAAACCACTTAACATTACAATACTCCATTGGTCAATATCTAATTGACTGATTTAACAAAGGTACAACAGTAAATGCAGCAATGATGAAAAATACAGCAGCAAACAATGCAACAATGCAACAATAAACATATATATATTATTATATTGTGGTCAAGCTGGTGATGTAAAAATGCACACTTAAAAAATGCATCAGTGACCATAGAAAATATAAACATGGCCTTATTTTAAAGCTCTTTTCTTTAAGGCTAGTAAGATAGAATAATGTTCATTTAACTCAGGGGCTGGGCAGTCATCAAGCTTTAATTGCCACATTAACTCACAATACTCGAGGCTGGTTTCCCAGTCCCCCCTCTCAAAACATTTTATCTGCTCTAACACTCACAATTTGAAAGACTAGTCCTCACATAGTAAGGTGTGTTTAAATAATACATTGGTTTCTCTTTTCCTTAAAATCTCATAGAGGTGTTCATAAATTCTCGGTCTTAAAGTTCTCTCTGTTTTTGCCAATGTAAAATGCAAAACACGAGGAACAATAGACCAGGTATACCACTCCTTTGGAAAAACAATTAAAATACTCCTTAGCCTTTAACAGCACAGTGGGACCCACCAAATACAGTTCATCCACATTGGCTACATAGGGGCATTGGGGGGGCACACTGACACAAATGATCTCCAGGAGGGGCTGACACAGACAAACAACTGATGTCAGAGCCATGGACTAAAACTAAATAACAAGAAATGCATAAATGTATCCTTTGGGAAGGCATCCACTCCTGGTAACTATCATATTGATAACACACCCCTTAGAGCTGACCCAGTAGTCAGGGACTTAGGGACATACATAGATAGTAGTCTAGCCTTTGATCATCATGTGTCTACAGTAGTGAAAAAATCATTCTGTGTTGCACAACTTACAAACAAAGGTGTGTCATCTAAGCCAAGGAAGTCATAATTTCACTGTATTTAGCATTCATCAAATCTTTCAAGTACAATGCCTCCTTTGGTATGTATCTAACCAGGCATATCCAACAACTGGAATGTCCACAAAGGTTCCTCACTAAAAGAATACAAGGCATAAGTAAAATATCCTGTGCAGACTGCCTCAAGGCCATATCCCTGTAGGTTCCTCAATAAAAGAATACAAGGCATAAGTAAAATATCCTGTGCAGACTGCCTCAAGGCCCTATCCCTGTAGGTTCCTCACTAAAAGAATACAAGGCATAAGTAAAATATCCTATGCAGATTGCTTCAGGGCCCTATCCCTGTATTCTCTCTCTCCTACAGGCTTTTGAGGGGAGATCTATGTATGGCATACAGGGCATTGTCAGACCCCATTCTAATGGACCTGCTGTATATCCACAAAACAAACAGCACCAGAATTATCTGTTCTAAAAATTTAAGCCTTGCCTGTGATATAAATAGAACCTGCTGGAAAGACAGGTATGTATCCCAGATACTATCCCATCTATGGAACAGGCTCCCCATCCATGTGAAGCAGAGTTCCTCTCTAGCCCAATTCAAGTGTAACTTGGACAATTGGATGAGGAAAAGGAAATTCATCCCTGATTTGGCACCTATGTCTCTAATGAACACAGGTAACCTGCAAATGTTTCATCTCCCAAACCCCTGCTTACACTCAACAAGGGTATCAGAACTTGTCAGAAACTTGGGATGCATGGCTAGGCTTAAAAAGGCCCTTGTGGTCATTAGCCTAAGTAAACACCTATGAACCTATGAACCTATGAATATGTATATATAATGTAAATAAGTAGGAATGTAAATAACTATTGATTGTATAAATATCTATAGATTGCGTTAATAAAGAACCCCTACTCTTTTCAATATCTTAGGTTGATGCTAAAGATCTCATAGCATTTACTGTTAATGCAGGCAAATGGGGAATGGGTTTAACATCTCATCCAAAGGATGACACACTCACGAGTGCAGCACCCCCTAGTTATTGTACCATCAGCAGCCCATCTACATGCTGTGGGAGCAGAACTCACAGCATTATGCACCAAAGGTACGCATGTTACCTGCTGTGCTACTAACATTGCTTCCACATTTCATAGCACAAATACTAATGGCCATTTGCAAAACAAAATAGTTGCACATTAACAACAGACAGAATGAACAACAAGAAACTTCTCTTGCCTTAGGCAATAGAAAATGAAGGAATCAAACCTTGTGTCACTAGATCACCTTGTTACATTTCTGCTACTAACTGGGTGCGTTTTCAATTAATATGAGTTTCAATGTATCACGATATTTCCTGTGGTCCAGTGATTCAAGGTTTGATTTCTTCAGCTTCTATTGCCTAACTGTGTGATTCTGAGTAAGTCACTTAACCAGACACTGCTTGCAGGCTGATTCTGAAAAAAGGTCAGTGAAGATCAACAATCTACTCAGGAAAACAAAATAAATAAATACCTTGGTCTCTGGGCTATTTTCAAACCATGCACCACCTGCATGCATTTTAGGACCATACATAAATGTATGTGCTATTTGATCCACCTTCCGGATTTAATGTATTTCTTGTTAAATATAGCAACATTTATTACAGTGCAATTTAAATGTGTAGCTTTGAATACTTTTTTCATCAAGCAGTGAAGTAAAGTATATGAACCAATAAATGGCAAAAATACCCTTTTGAGAACATTTCAACCAACTCTAATGACTATCTGTAACCAAAGGTAGTTGGTATAGAGGATTAAGACTCTTGTCTTCTGCAGCCAGGGTACAGGGACTGAGCATGAGTAAGTTAACTAACTAAATAGGACATTTTGCACACATACAGTTTGGATTGTAAGGTCTTGATAGTATTCATAATGTTACTTCAGATGACTCATTAGGCTCTCGTACCTACTGCAACAATGCATAATATGGCTTCAGCTCATATCTTCTGCAAGAATCCATAATACTGCTTCAGAGATTCAAATTAATTATTTTGTACTCTTGACACTCTAAAGTGTTGCATCTGCATGTGTGCATCTTAAAGCAGATCCAACAGATGCAGCAGAGAGAAAGCAAGATGCATGTACAGCAATATAGGAAAATGTAATGTTTTTTTTTTTAATTAAATTAATGCTGCAGCCAGTGGTCATTGCATATTCCATCCTCTCTGCTTGGTCATAGGATCATAGGAGATAAATAGGGTATTGATCTGGAGATTATTTTAAGCCTAGCCATTTCATCCCAATGTAATACCATAGAAATGCTAGTCAATACCCAAGATTGCATTTAGTGATGACTGCCCATGTCCAGGAGGGTTGTGGGCTCTATCCCCAGTAAGAATTTATGGTGTCCTATCCATTCATCCAGGTTCCTCTTGAACAGTGTCAAAGAGCTGCTCTGTTTCACATGAATCGGTAGCCTGTTACAAAGACACGGCAGTTGCTGGGAGATAAATCTGTCCTCCAGCATATCCTATTTAAGCTGCAGGCCATATTTAGGTACTTGGAATAAGTAGCCCTAGCCCCATTTGATTTATGCATATGCAGTAAGTTCATTAGGTTTGGGTCTTGAATTGCTATTTAGGCCAGGCATAAGTCTCCCATAAGAAGTCTATACAATATGGAGTATAGTGACAAGGAGTTTAGTCAGTCTGTGTAAGGAATATGCTAGAGGACCTTGATCTTCTTTGTTAGAAACCTCTGAGGTCTCTCTAATTGTTGCAGGTGCTTAGTATGGTACTTGGTATGGTGTGGGTCATGCCTCTGTCCTTCTCAGAAGGAGGACTCCTCATGGATGACGCAGTGAATGGTCAGTACATGCATCTCCTATCGGTGACCTGGACTTGTCCACTAGAACCCAGCACAATTCTGCAACATCTGCTGAGGCTGTGTCCTAGTATATCATATATATATATATATATATATATATATATATATATATATATATATATATATATATATATATACATTCACTTATGCATACATCTCTGTCTATCTTCTGTCTACCTATATCCATACCTAGACAAACACGCACACATACATCTGCAGTTTCTACTAGCATCCCACACTCACACAGCAATGGAGATCCAGCCCCTTGCTGACCAGTCTGCTCCACTCTCCCAACTCTCTGTGACATGCCTGATACACAGACACAACAATGCCGCTCAACCACACCTTCCATTCACATTGCCTAGTGTACACACTTGTCAATGTGGCACTACACACCTGTGTATATGATGATAACTATGATCTGCCCTCACTGCTCTATTACTAGGGTACTCTATGTCTGATACACAATGTGGACAGTCTGTGTATGGCATTGCATAGCCTGGGTGTAGGTTTGCATGTCTCATTTTTAATGTTTATATATATATATGGTTCTACCTCACATAAACGAAACACCACAACACCGACAACGCAATCACCGACACCACATAACCGACAGTACAAAAACACGAAATCCCACATGCCCGACAACGAAATAACCGACGGTACACAAACACGAAACCTCATACACTTCACACACCACAATCAACAACCAAAACACATTCCCCGTCCAAAAACCACATACACAACACAAGCACACCAAAATCCCTACAAACCCACACTAAACCACACATACACAACTACCTACAACCCTGACCCAAACCCTAACCCTAAGGTCCGTCACTACCGCACACTTACCTGACCCGCCCCCTAACCCTAACTCACTTATCCCGCCCCTAACCCAAACACAATCACTACCGCACACTTACCTGACCCGCGCCCTAACCCTAACTCACTTATCCCGCCCCTAACCCAAACACAATCACTACCGCACACTTACCTGACCCGCTCCCTAACCCTAACTCACTTAACCCACCCCTATCCCCACTTACCTTACTCGCACCCTTACGTCCGTCACTACCGCATACTTACACAGCCTTTTCCCATTTCCGCATCCTCGGCGTCGGTGCTTTCATCCGTCGGGTCGGTCTTCTGCTTGTCGATCTTCTAGGTCCCGTCGCGTCTTCTGCGCTGTCGATCTTCTGGGGCTCAATTTCCTGTCGATGTTCCGCGTGTCGTTGAAGTGAGGTAGAACCATATATATATATATATATATATATATATATATATATATATATATATATATATTGTGTCTTTCGGCTTTTCCTGGTTAGAGGTCACCACAGCGGAACTCCAGTCCGCTAATGATTGGTAGTTGATTTTTACATGCCGAGTTACCAGCCCTCATGCACAACGTTCAATGAAGGTACGCCCATTCACGCATGTCTCCACATAGAAGACGCTCTAGCTGAGAATCGAACCGGACAGCATCTTACTGTGAGGCGACAATGCTACCGCAGCACCATCATATATAAAATGCTTTAATTTGGCCAGTAGTTCTGAATAAGATGCTGCCACTTACCTAGTGCCACCGTACTGCAGCTACCTCCATCTGGCATAGTCATGCCCTGCAGCTGGTTGCTGCAGTGACTCCTCATCAAGCACCTCCTTCATTGCTTAGTCTGGTACTTGTTTCTTCTAAATGTCCCTGCCCTGCTTTAACTGTTTGCACATCAGGATGTTGTATAACAATGCACAAACTGTAAATAGTTTACTGCTTGTTGCAGAGTCATACTGCAGTGCAGCACAATATACATCCAAACAGCAGAAGCAGCCATTAACTTGGCCAAACACATGCTTTATAATTACCAGTGTCAGGGCAGAGAGGTGCTGTAGCCATTTTCTGTCATGGTCTGTGGGTTTATAAATAGGTGTCATTAACCATGGCTCCAGGGCATAGCCACCATCACCAGTAAGATGTCTCTGGAGAAAATCACCTCACATAAATCACTGATATAGATTGCTCTAGTGCCATACATAAGAGCTGTGGGAGCTTACTGAGTGGTCTTCAAGCACATGACATATTATACCTTATGCATTGCAGACCCCGTGTCAGTTAACAGAGTGGAACTTCTTATGAGATTCACATTACTAAAACTAAAAGGAATTGTAATAGCATCTTGCATACACAGATTCAGTAGTGTGGTAGCTATTCTGTACATGTTTTTGTGGTCTGTTGCCAGTAATTAAAAGTTTTAGTAGCGGTCAAAAACTCAAGAGTTAGCAAATTAGCATCTCTCAGAGCAAACTATATATGTTTCTATTATATTATTAATCCACTTGAAATTACAGTCATTTGATACTGTTGCTCATTTCTATGAAATTATACTATTATTTGAAAGTTATACATATCATGGACTTGCTCAGGTCTCTGTAGTCACTCTCACTGCATTTCTGAATCACCCTCACCCAGTGCATGGCTGCTTTTCACACAAAATCACCTGCCACGAAGCAAAACGTCTTTCTGAATCCCAGGATTTATTCATTAAGAAGGTAAACCAAATTGGCACAAATGTCCCCTTTTTAGGGATGAACTGAGAGCACTATCCAGTTAAGTAACTTTTTTTGTTTTATTTTATATTTGAGTTTTTAACCAGGGTAGAACACTGATCACAAATAGCAGATTTCTGACTCACCCCCATAGAGTAACAATATAACAAATGAAGATTCCAAGTTGAAAGACAAAATTCCACACTATACAGCATGGTATACAACATATAAGACACACTACACAGCAGTCTGTCTACAGTTTTGCAGTCTCATACTTGTGAGATGTGACTAGGGTGGTGGTCGACAGGCAGAGGTGCAATATGAGAGATGCAGAGGTGAAAACTTTAAGCTAGGACTATTGCGGTGGAGTTTGTTTATATGGTTTAGGAAAAAGCACTGACACAAACTGGGTTTGGAGACGAGCTTAGAATCAGTTTACAAGAAGTTACAGGAATTAAACCCGTGCTGAAGCTTTTTAACAGCTTGCAGCCTTTACTCTCTAAGCTGAACTGCCATATGTACTTATAGCAAAGCAATTCACTCTAAGATGTTTAATGAAAAAATGTACAGGTGGATTTACTTATAACCCAGAAATTATATAGGAATTAATATTTTTGATCTTATGGCTGACATGCCAAGAAGAAAAGTGGGACATTGCACTGTCTTGCTTTTCTTCATTGCAGTGCCTAATTTCATAATTAAAATATTTAAGTGGAGGGGAATCTATACAGAAAGGGAGAGTTTGCTCACCTGCAAAAATATTTACAAGTCATCCCATATTAAATGTCTTTTAGTTTTCAGTACTGCACTGTATTAGTTGTATTATTTGTTACAGAAGAATTGCATTTTGTAGCACACATATGTACATGCATTTACATTAATTTAAGGGCTTAACAATGGGGTGAACACTGCAGACTTCGAGCAATGTGGTCTAAGCAAAACGTTTTTATACTTAGATGGTGGAAGATTAGCTATTCAGAACTGATAAGTGGTGACCTGTGAAATAAGACTCTCAGAGTGTTAGATGCCTTATCATTGCACAGAGAGAGACATGAGACAGGCGATAGGCACTATGAGGGCAGACAGTCATGAGGGAGGGGATAGGCACTATGAAAACAGACAGTCATGAGAGAAGGGATAGGCACTATGAGGACGTAGTGTCATGAGACAGGAGATAGGCATTATGAGGGCAGAGAGTCATGAGACAGGCAATAGGTACTATGAGGGCAGACACTTCTGAGACAGGTAATAGGCACTATGAGAACAGAATCATGAGAGAGGGGATAGGCCCAGATGACATACCAGTGGAAGTATGGAGGTGCTTAGGTGAAATGGCACTGGAATGTTTAACCAGATTGTTTAATGAAATTTTGGAAAGTCAGAGGATGCCTGAGGAGTGGAGAAAAAGTGTTTTGATACCTATCTTTAAGAATAAGGGTGATGTGCAGAGCTGCAGTAACTACAGAAGGATAAAATTGATCAGTCACAGCTTGAAGTTATGGGAAAGAGTAGTGGAATCTAGGTTAAGAAGGGAGGTGATGATTAGTGATCAGCAGTATGGTTTCATGCCAGGAAAGAGCACTACAGATGCAATATTTGCTCTGAGAGGTTTGTTGGAGAAATACGGAAAAGGTCAGAAGGAGTTGCATTGTGTCTTTATGGACTTAGAGAAAGCATATGACAGGGTGCCTAGAGAGGAGTTGTGGTATTGTATGAGGAAGTCAGGAGTGGCAGAGAAGTATGTAAGAGTGGTACAGGATATGTACGAGGGTAGTGTGACATTGGTGAGGACTGCGGTGGGTGTGACAGATACGTTTAAGGTGGAGGTGGGATTACATCAAGGATCAGCTCTGAGCCCTTTCTTATTTGCAGTGGTGATGGACAGGTTGACAGATGAGATCAGACAGGAGGCCCCGTGGACTATGATGTTTGCAGATGACATTGTGATATGCAGTGAGAGTAGGGACCAGGTTGAGGAGACCCTTGTGAGGTGGAGATATGATTTAGAGAGGAGAGGAATGAAGGTCAGCAGGGCTAAAACAGAATATATGTGTGTAAATGTGAGGGAGGATAGAGGAATGGTGAGGATGCAGGGAGTAGAGTTGATAAAGGTGGATGAGTTTAAGTACTTGGGATCAACAGTTCAGAGTAACAGTGAGTTTGGAAGACAGGTGAAGAAGAGAGTACAGGCAGGGTGGAATGGGTGGAGAAGAGTGTCAGGAGTGATTTCTGACAGACAGGTACCAGTAAGAGTGAAAGGGAAGGTCTACAAGAGGGTAGTGAGACCAGCTATGTTATATGGGTTGGAGACGGTGGCATTGACGAAAAGGCAGGAGTCAGAGCTGGATGTGGCAGAGTTAAAGATGTTAAGATTTGCACTGGGTATGACTAAGATGGATAGGATTAGGAATCAGTATATTAGAGGGTCAGCTCAGGTTGGACAGTTTGGAGACAAAGCAAGAGAGGCGAGATTGTGTTGGTTTGGACATGTGCTGAGGAGGGATGTTGGGTATATTGGGAAAAGGATTCTAAGGATGGAGCTGCCAGGTAAGAGGAAAAGAGGAAGGCCTAAGATAAGGTTTATGGATGTGGTGAGAGAGGACATGCAGGTGGTTGGTGTGAAAGAGCATGATGCAGAGGACAGGAAGAAATGGAAACAGAAGATCCACTGTGGTGACCCCTAATGGGAACAGCCGAAAGAAGATGATGATGAGTATGTAAATGATTTAAGTAGTTCTACATAATGTGTTTAGCAATTTATGGCAAGTGACATTAATGTGGAGCCTTGTTCAGTATTATAGGTTCATAGGTTCATAGGTGTGTACTAGGCTAATAGCCCTGGGGCCTTTACAAGCCTAGCCCATAGGATTACCCTGGCATCGTGCCACTCAACCTTAGTTCCCAGTGTCTCGGTTGTATAAAGCCACTGGAGTGATCCCTGGGGTGAGTTTTCTATTTCCCATCCACTCATCAAGATTTCTCTTGAAGAGGGCCAGTGAGGTGCTCTGGTTGACATGTATGGGAAGTCTATTCCATTGCATGAGCAGTCTCTGTGTTATGAACCTGTCCCTCCAGCATATTCTGTTGATTGTGGTAATGAGATTGAGGTCTCTGGAGTGTGTGGTGTGGAGGGATTGGGATTTCTTTAGAGGTAGCATTTCTAACAGAGCTGGGTCAGACATGGCTTTGTAAGTCAAGCTGAAATTGCCTCTAAGTAGGCGATATGAGAAAGAGAATAGTTAGATTTTTTTAGTCTGTCCATATAGGACAAATGTTTAAGGCCTAGGATCCTCTTTGTGAGGTTCTTTTGTGACCTCTCCAGTTGTTGCAGGTGTTTAGTGAGGTACATGCCAAATGGAGCATTGCACTCAATGATTGGCCTAATGCGGGAAGAGTAGAGGGAGACAATGACCTCTTTCTTCCTGAATGCAAAACCCTTAGCAATGAGATGTACCACATAGAAGGACTTTCTGACCACAGTGGCAATGTGGTGGTGAAAATAGAGGTTGCTGTGGACCTGTGTTCGCAGATCTCTTATAATGCCTTCTGTGTTCAGTGGACTACCATCAATGTGGTAATTCATGGGAATTTAGTGCTTTATTGTGCAAAGTGGGGATTGTCAGTAGGGTTTATGTTATTTACAAGGCTTACAAGAACAGGCTATGACTATATGGTGAAATATGAATATGAGGCGATGGCAGGAATGTATGTTCATGGTGACTGATACATTTTTCCCTTACATCAAAATTGCCTATGTTATTATCTCTTGTTTATCATATTTTATATCTGTCTAGTCAAGTTATTGTTGTGTTCTGAAAAATGGTATTACCTATTACAATTGTTAATATTTCTGATTAAATACATTATGTATGGATTAGCAAAGAGCATAAGGGCATATGAGGTGATAGAGAAAACAGAGTGATATAAGGGAAGTTAACTATTGATTAATGAGTACAGGAAGTGTTAAGAGTGTGGGATCACATTATGGCACTATGTCAGAGGACCTGTATACTGTGGGAATACAGAACTAATTAATGTTTAGTTATGAGCTAGAGGACCATAGTTAGTTCCTTATAAACAGTTAATGGAAGATAAATGGAAGGGAAGGTGGGGTTATCCTAGTTTCTATTACTCATTCTATATCTAGGTATGTAAAAAAATATATATTTATACCCCTCGTCCTTTTTTCTTTAACCCTCATTATTCGGGTCTATATTATATCATCGAATGCTTAAAAAAGCGAACGCTGATTGATCGACCTAATTTAAGCGAAAGCTTACAATCTTGAACTGTCAGATCAGTGATTTTTTTCCCAGGGAAAAAAATCGCTGATCCAAAACACATACACACAACACAAGCACACCAAACAAACAGAAATCCACACACATACACCTAAAATCTGATACCTAACCCTACACTAAACTATGCACACACCACTAACTACCCACTTACCTTAACCCAAACCCTAACCCTAAGGTCCATCACTATCGCACACTCACCTCACCCGCTGCCTAACCCTAACTCACTTAAATCCGCCCTAACCCTCACCTAAATCACTCTAACACTCACATCCACACAATCGCACACTTACCTGAATCCGACCGGTAACTTTCCACCACAACACTGAAAATACCAAAGCAGCAGAAACGGACAACCGAATTATTTCCCTAGGAAATAATTTGAGTTTCTGCTGCTTCGATATTTTGCAGTTTCACAAAAATAAGTTTGCTCAATCAGTGTTCGCTTTTATAAGCGTTCGAGGATATAATATAGACCCCATTATTCACCTCACTATAGGGCAACTGCTGTCTCCATTAGTGCTCTAAACGTCTCAACCATTCCAGTAACCTTCTACTGATCTCATTCTCTTCAGTCTTTCTCTTCATTTACTCTTCATCTCTTCACCATAGTTTTCATATTAGTATTGCTTCTTCTACCTGTTCTAGAACATTCATTTATATAGATTTTGATGTTTTTTATAGTATATTTACAAGCTGTATTGTTGTCTTATGTCCATTTCTTATAAGCAGGTTATGGCCTAAAAATGGGCATTGCAGTCCAGTCTGCCTCATTACTTAAAACCAACAAATAAATAAATAAAAGACTGGGTAAACTGCTTAATGAATGAATGAATGAATGAATGAATTAATTAATTAATTAATTAATTAATTAATTAATTAATTAATTAAAATAGTACCATCAGTCAAAGACAATTTGGTGAGTACTGACTTGGCTAATGTTCCCTCGATGGTCCCCACTCCCATGTATGGATTTGGGGCCCTGCCCCTCTGATTATTAAGTGTAATTCTGTGGACATTGAGACTTCTTGAAAGTTGTAACAATTTAAAGAGTTGCATGTTTTCCAGATCAATTCAGTCAGTCAATCTGCTTCAGTGGAAGTTTCTAGAGTAATAGGACATCATGAAAACAGTTCCTTTTTTAACTAGAAGTGAAACTGTTGAAGACCTACAGTAAACAGACTATCACTTGGGAATCTGAAAGGGTTTATATATCAATCAGGCTAAAAGAATGCACCTAAGATAATGTGTCTTACATCTCTAAATTACCCCATACCAGTGGGAATTTGATTATGAATGCACAGTCACCTATATGAAAACATCAATGCAAGGTGCTAGAATATGATCAGTTATCTCAGTTGAAATGAGGAAAAACATTGGTACCTCCACCTTCACTCATGCAAGTGCAGTCATACACACTGTTGACCTTGCAGCCATTTACAATCAATAGTTTTTTAAATCAGAGAGAACCTGAAGCTGTAATCAATGAATTTGTCTGGCTATCCCAGAAAATATCCCCACATTTTCACTTTCAGTGAATTATAGCCAAGTCAAGGAACTCCTTCAGCACTGCCAAACAAAGGCAACTTTATCAGAGGTCATCCCCAGGTGAGTGTCTTCACAATGATTACCTGATATGTTACCAAACCTTTGGTGAACTACTAATTCAGTTTGAGTACAGACTGTCACTTGTCAGCTGTGTCTTCTTTGATGATAAAGAGATGTTAGAAATAGTTCTTAACATAATCCGCAAATTCATACTTCTGTCTTCAAGAAAATAAGGCACACAGGAAGGCATTCGAGAGTGCAGCATGGATGCCACCCCCTGAGACATCAGACATATACACATTTACTTTATTTTTAAACATTGCTTTAGCTATCATACCATGCTTGCTGTAAGACCAAATACATGATAAGAGTAATTCACTTTATCATCCTGCATCACTGATTCCCCCCAGCATAATAGCTGGTATCAGTTTCTTTTTCCCCCATAGCCAACTATCTAAGGCCATCTTTGTGATATGTTTCAAGAGATAAATTATCTAAGTACCTTCAAAATCTGCTTGCTTCCTTAGTCACCCCAAATGACATGCCACCTCTGAGTACTGACCAGCTGTAACTTGACAGGATAGGACAAGGAGTACCTATTAGTTTCATTTATCTGACTGCACAGAATTCACTGCTATTTATTATGAACTGTCACTCCACTAGGTGACCTGTACCTTGAAGACTGCAACCCTTAACTGTTTCAAAAAGTGGTTACCTTAGTTTCAATTATTTGATTTCATAAACTGAAGATTACTATTATACTCATTTTAGTATTCCTTTAATTTGCATTATTTTGTCTCGAATCCTTATAAATTCAAATGGAAATGATCTAATGGTGAATTGTTACATTTGCAGTTTTATTAAAATATTATAGGATATGTAGAACTGTTTTGCTTCTATTATAATGCCTTTACAGTATTGCTTCGCTGTTTTACCTGGTAGCATTTTGCTTCTATGTGTTAGCATTGCAGTTTTACTAATCTAAAAACTGTTGCAGTCATTAATATTAGAAGTATATGAAATAAAACCACTGAACTAAATTGCCTGAATTACCCAACATAAGTTTGATATTCTCGCTGTAACTGAGTCTTGGCTTACACCCAGCACAAACGACTCTGAAATTATACCCCCAGCTACAATATCATCTATAATGACTATATAAAGAGGAAAGGTAATGGTATTGCTTTAATATACTTTTCCTCTTACAACAAACCAATACCAGAATTTTATTCATCAGAGCTTCTTATTACTTTCCTGAAAATAAACAAACAAATCTGTACTACTGTCCTTTATATCCTTCCTGGTGACAATACAGCTACACAGGACAATATCCTACATCGGATAGACATAAAAATTCCACAAGAAAAAATACTACTAGGGGATATCAATATCAATTGGTCTGAAGTGATCTCTAACTTCCCTACATTCAGCATGAACTTATATGGTTTCTCACAACTAACTAATACCCCACACATTATAGCAATTTATCAAACTCCTGATTAGTCTGGCTCCGAGGACCATATCCTAGTAAATTCACCACCACAGGTACAATGTCAGACTCTCTCAGTGACCATCTCCTAATCTAAACAACCGGACATCTCACACATTCACTTAAACAGCATAAAACAACACATAAAACAACATGCAACCTGTCCAGGTTTAACCCAGGAATATTAATAACTACTGAAGCATCTACTAACTGAAACATCCTAAAAATTCCCATCTTAGATAATGTAATAAATGAATTCTTCATTATATAATGCAGTAAATTAATTCAATACAACTTTCCTAAAAAAATTAAACAGTCTTACACCTCCTAGAAGGAAGAGACTAAAAACAAATAATGCAATTTAGCTATCCAAAAAGAGTAGAATCCTAATTTAGGATAGAAAAAGCATGAAAAAATGGCGACAGTATAAAACACCACAATAGCTCAAATTTTTCAGAATGTCCTGCAACCATACTGAAAAGCAAATAAATGAAGACAAAAAATATACTATAACAACATTCAGAATGATAGTAAACACAACCTTAAAAATTCTGGTCAGCCATTGAAAAAATCTTACATCCCACCCAAAAATTCATTCCTAACCTGTCTCTCATTAACTCACCACTCAAAATTAGAATTTAACTCTTATTTCTTAGATAGTATAGCGCTCTTAACCAAGGATCTCTCAACATCTATCATCAACTCTGCCCAACAGCCACATATTACCACATCCACTTTCACCTTCAAACCTGTGCCCACATCCTATAGAAAACTAATCTTTAACAAACTCAAACCATGCTCTACTTCAGCTAATGACCTTCCAAGCATGTACCTTAAAATAGCAGCCAATAACATTTACTGTCCTGTGTCAATCCATTAAAGAGGTCAGTTCATGAATCCCACATTCCCACTTTCTGGAAAAATTCACACATTATCCCTCTAACAAAGGAAGAAATTTAACAGACATCACTAACTTTAGGCCTATAGCAATATTATCCCCCTCTACCAAATACTTGAAAATGTATTCAAATACAAGTGCTAAATTATCTCTTGCAGGAAAAACTCCTATCCCCCAAACAACATGACTTCCATCCCTAAAATACTAACACTGCACTTCTAATCTTTCTAGATACTGTCAATAAAGCTAGAGATAACTGGTGTCCATATTGCTAGACTTCTCTAAAGCCTTCAACACAGTTTGTCATGGCAAACTTCTACTTCAGATGTCCTCACAAGGTGTATCTCAGCCTACCCTTCTATGGTTCAAAAGCTACTTGTTCAATGGATGTCATTCAGTAAAATGGCACTCCACCCTCTCCCCATACCTTCCAGTCACCATTTGTGTACCATAAGGCTCTATCCTCGGTCCCCTCCTCTTTAACATTCTCTCCAACAACCTCCCTAGATCCACACAGCAGGCAGCCCTAATATAGTATGCAGATGACTCCACACTCATATGCACATCACAACATCTGGCATATCTCCAAAAAAATGACATAGGAAGCTTTAATACTAAAACATGGCTTTATAACTCACAACTCATGATCACCCCCCCAAAAAAATACTACATTTTCCCCAAATCCTTCTGTCATGAAAAATCAACATTTAAAATATTCTCTCTTAATAATATGGCCATTGAAGTCACTTCTCATAGCAAATTATTAGGAATGACAGTGGATGAATTTTGAATCTGGCCTGCATATATGAAATTACATTAAAAATCACAAAAAATGAGGGATGCCTTATACAGCCAAAAACTGTCTCATAAGTGTAACTAAACTACACTTGTTACTATTTACCTTCTCTTCTCACTACTTTATAATGTTGCCATCCTTAGTAGCCTCCAGACACCACAAAACGTAAAAAAAATAAAATAAAAAAAAACACCATAATAAAGTGGCTACATTTACAGGAAATGCCCCTTTAAGAACACACCATTGTATAGCATTAAAAAGCCTAAACTGATTAGAGCTACCCCATCTATTAACATACACACAGCTTCTTACCACCTGCAAAATTATCCAGCATCCATTTGCTTGTCTGGCACTAAATAAAAATTTCTCTATGTCCATAAACCTATCAAATCTGCTGGGCATGGTCTGTACTCATACCATGTTGTTAAAGCCTAGAATTTCTTACCTGTAACTGTCAGGTCAATACCCTTCAAGTCCTTTAAAACCATGTAGAAAGATTTCCTAGCTAAAATTGGCACTGTTCTTGCTCAACCACAGGATAAACTATATCCCTAAATATGAACAAGTACCCATGCATACTTTACACCTCCTTACTCTCCCGTTTTCTCTCACTTTCTAACTTCAATCAATTTCTCTCCCTTAAGTCTAAATTATCCTTTTCTAAATCTGCCATAACCCATTTTCTCTCATTTCATATTGCATTTCCTGTCTGTATTATGCTAACTTAACTTTAATTTCTCTAAACTTGTTAAAAATCATTGGCATACAAGTTTTATCAACTGTTAACCAGTGTTAGCACATTATGACTAATTTTGTATAATTATTTAAACTGCAGATGTCTTTGTATTATTTTTGAAGATTGTAAAAGTATTGCTTTTAAAACGTTTTTGTAATACTTTGGAGCTTTTCTCCCCAGGCCTCCACTGAAAATGGACACTTACCCAGTCAGACTTTCCCAGTAATCGAAGTTTATAACTTTGACAGAGATCATTCCTAATTAGTTACCTATGCTCAAGAGGCAAACAAGCAAACAATAACTCAAGAAAGTTATTGTAGTAGTTGAAGAACAAGGATGACAAACTGTTTCAGTTCCAGATCTTTCACATGTAATACAGAATTATGGGCCTTTCATTAAGACATGCTACACAAATCACCCACACTAAGATATGCCTTGGAATTACATAGAGACAATTAAACCATCTGTCCTTTTCCTTTTCAGTAAACAGTTCTACTAGCTGGTAAGGCTTTATTTAGTCACCAAATGAGTGCAATCCCCATTAACTGATGTCATTGTAATGATAAACATATCAAAGACACAAGGGAAACATAACAAAATAAAATAGAACAATAGTTTCATATGAATTCACTGTATGTACTTGTGGAAGCAAAACCTATGACAGGACCATCAGGACCATTAAAGGTGTAACATTCCAATATAGTGAGGAATACAAATGGATAGATCTTCCATCAGCTAATAACTGCTTGGTCCACATATTGCCACTGCTGCCAGATCCCTACCTTTATGGTAGCCTTGAGATTTTACTTAATAAGCAGTTGAGTAATTGCCTTGGCAAAAGAACTGGCATAAAACTAATGCAATTTAAATAATATTGTCATAATGTGACTAATTTTGTAGTCAAAAAATGTTCAGCAGCCGGTAATAAACACTGAAAATTGGATGGGGGAATGAAAACACACCAGAATATTGCAAAAAATACAATAACTGCTTGCTACCTTTCAACTATGTACATCTGAGAATCCCTGGAATGAGTATATAATTCATAGTACTATGAAAAGTTGACATCAGACAATGGGGTAACCCTAGTCTGTAACTCTGTAGAAACTATTACTATATTTTCAGATCTGTTTCACATTTATTTCACATTACTTGTGATCCTTTGATTGAAACAGAGAAAGTATTTCACAGATCAATAGAAAAGGAAATGAATTTCACCAAAGCTGTTATAATTTCCCATTATAGCTTTTTGTTTACATTATCTTCAGGTTTGCCTGGTTCCACTAAGGCGAGACTAAGGTTTCTGTTTGGGCCTTAAAGTGTTTAAACAGTATTGTATTTAGTGACCAGAATTGAAGCCACATTAGTTTTGATGAAGTGGATGAGCCAGGTTAAAGGGCAGCCATCTCTATAATACTGCCACACACAAGTTGAAGCAACAGCCATCTCTCTAATTTAGGCCACAGACCAGTTAAAGGAACAGCCATCTTACTAATAGTGCCATAGGCAGTTGTAATACAAGCCATCTGTCTCTAATACTGCTACATAAAGTTTTAGGAAAATCCATCTCATTAATACTACCCCAGAGAGTTATAGGGACAGACAGTTCCTTAAAAAGCACAAAAAACAATGTGGTGTTCCTGTAGGCAGAAATACCAAATATCAGTACACTCTTGAGTTAAAGAAATATAAATTTTAATGTGGTAAGCACTTTCCCGGTTTTAGAACCGCTTCATCAGACATCACAATAAATAAGACATAGCTGTTTATATTCAAACTGCCCAATCAACATTCACAAACAATTAAATAATTAAATTCACAAACTATCTTAATAAAAACACTTAAAGCAGTAGCTTTTAAGAATAAAAAGGTTCACAACTCACATCTTATAAATTCACAATAATAGAAAGGTAAAACCTAATAATAATCTGAAAGACATAATACTAGTGCTTAAGAGGTCTCTGTTTCAAAAAAGGTTTTAGCGAGACCATATCATTTAAACCGGGAGGGTGGTGGTCAGAGGGTTTATATCACATGATCAAAAGATGAAAACATTGAAATACGTAACATCGAACTGAATACATCAAACCATGAAAACATTGAAATGATGTGAATGGCAGTTTCCAACGGGGACATGAAACATTAAGGGTGTAGGCAGGCTGCACCCCCCGCTACTTAAATATACTAACTCTGAGATTGTGCTACAGTGCAGGAAATGGAAATCTTTCATTTCCGCACTGTAGTGCACTGAAGTACGATCTCTGAAGTATTATATCTAAGTGGCAGGGGGTGTGCAGGGTTCTTGCCTCCTGCATGGAGCAATTTGTGTTTGATCTACACTCCACGTTTTTTTTTCCATTTCGATGTTTTACGGTTCGAGGAATTCAGTTCGATGTTAAGTGATTCGATATTTTAATATTTCGATGAAGTGATATAAAGCCGTGATCAGATCTAAAAAGCAACCTTTTAATTCTTAGAATCTACTGCGTTAAGTAGATTTTAAAATTGTAGTTCCTTAAAAAGGCCACGGATTATTGTGGGGACAGCTGTCTCACTAATACTGCTACATACAGTTATAGGGAGAGAAATATCAATAATACTACAACAGACAGTTGTAGGGACAAATGTCTCACTGATACCACTGGAGACAATTGCAGAAACTGCTGTCCATAAATACTGCCACAAGCAATTGTGGTGACAGCTATTTCTCTAATACAGACATAGTTTGAGGATAGCTATCTCTGTAATGCTGCCCCAGATTGTTGCATGGACAGTCATTCTGTAATACTGACACAGATCATTGTATTGGCAAGCATCTCTGTAATACTGCCATAGACAGCTGTATGTATAGTTCTCTAATTCTGCCACAGACAGTTGTAGGGACACCCTAATGTCTAATACAGCCACAGACAGTAGTAGGGACAGTCATCTCAGTAATACTGTGGCAAATAGTTGATAACCTACCCTCATAGATGAGGCAGGTTGACACACATCACAATCATGATTATTCCTTGACTATGGAAGAACAGCTAGGATAGCTGTTTTCCAGGAATATGGGAACATATTTTTCACCCTGGATAAAATATGCCCTCTCTCTCTCTCTTTCTCTCTATATCTCTCCTGCTGGAGAACAATCTGATCAGTTAATGTCTGACAAAGCTACACTTGAAAGCCAATAGGATCCTAAGCTAGTAACTTTTAGCCAGCTTAAGGTAACCTAAGATTTCATCCTTCCTGCTAGGATTCTCTGTGTTGCTAATAATGTTGGAAAATAGTTGGCTATCAAACTGTTGAACAAGATGCATTTCAGCCAACTTTGAGAAACAATAAGAACGAAAATCTCAGCTCAATCTAAATGCAAGTCAGTATAAGATGGCTACCAGCATCTGCATGGCTAATTTCCAGATACGGGGCTAATTGCATAGTCTTTCTTCCTGCACTTGCTAGTTATGCCTGGTTTCTTTCCAGTGTAATTAAACAGTGGATATTAAAACATATGTCTCTAATAGACACAGGCAGTCTGCAAATGGTTCATCTCTCCAGCTCCTGCTTGTAAATGTTTCACCTCTTGGGCAGCTGTTTATACTTATCAAGAGTATCAGAACTTGTCAGAAATTCGGGATGCATGGCTAAGCTTAAAAAGCCCCTTGTGGTTGTTAGCCTAGTAAACACCTATGAACCTAAATGCAATCATAAAAGAGGGCCCATACTTGATTTGTACTCATTTATACTAAATGATTATTTATTTATTTGTTTATCTAAATTTGTTTGTCATGGTAGAACACTGATTTAACAATGATCATGTACAGGTTCAGCCCAGGTTACATCATAATGTTACAAAACAGTGTACATTAAAATAAATAACAGTTGTTTACAACCAAATATATATACAGTTACATAAGTGGAACAGAAAAGGGAAAAGAGAGTAAAAAAAATAGAAATAGAAGTTCTGGAGCTACAGTATCAGTAGTTAGGTTAGGGTAGCTAATAGAGACATGTATGATGAAAGAGGGGACTAGATTATGCTTCGTGGGTTTAGAGTAGTAATGGTACAGTAAGCTGAATCACAGTTTAGGATGAGTGGGTTAATCAAATGGATCATGTATGTGGGAAGTAAGGGTACTATACAGTTGGATTTATCAGTTTAAATAGCATGTCCTTTAGCTGGACAGTTGAATTGAAACTATTTTAGTAAGAAACAGTTATTTGGAAACATACATAGATTTAAGCAGGTTAACCTTTGGTGCCGGTTCACAGATTTTCAAGTGCACTCTGCCTTGGGCTTGCATTTTTGTAGACTTTTACAGGCAAATTTTTGACTGGAAAAAATGAAACTACTCACTATACTAATTTTGCAGGGTCTGCATTTGTACCAACTACAGATGTGTCATGAAAATGCTGACTCTTAGCACCAAACTCTTTCCTACCTAGGCTCTGGACCACAAGATGAGAGGGTGTTTGTGGTTCCATGGATCTGGAGACAACTTGTGAGTTATCTTTTGCCTATCTTTTCCCTGGTACTGTGGAACTGCCGACCCTCCTGATTTATTTCTTTATTTGCATTGGTTTACTGGGAAAGTCCACTGGGCCAGTGAAAGTCCATTTTCAGTGGAGGCCTGGGGAGAAAAGCTCCATGCAAGCATGACAGAGAAAAAACAGAGAAAAAATAAACATTTTACACTAAATAAACATGCATTACAAATATACTTTTTACAAATAGCAATACAAATGAGAGTTATGCAGTAAGAAAAAATAATACAGAATACAGAATAAAACATAGATTGCATGAGAATTATACATTGTAAATGAAGGTAGTATTATAATATCAACATGAACAATGATAAATGAAGTCAAGTACATGCCATCAGAACAACTGATCACTGCCAGCCAGGTCTCATGGTTAATGTATGTCACTGATTTTGAACTCCAAGTTAAGCAAGCAGTTCAGGAGCTGATTATAGTGAGGAAGTTGTAAAGTATATATAGCTGTTGTAGTACAATGCAATTTAAGATGAGATGAAGAGAGGAAATAGCTGGGGTTTAATAAGATTCAGTAGGAAAATGAGACATTTTTTGTGGGGGCTTCAGATGGGCAGATAGGAATAGTAAGTATATCAAGTTATGTCAGAGGAAGGGGTTGAGCAGTTACAAATCCAGTTTGAGAGGAGATTGTTTTGAAGAGCAGATTTAAAATTGCGGGGGTGCTGCAGTTAGAGGATATTAGTAGGCAGAGTATTCAGTTTTTAGCAATGATCAATGAGTATAATCGCTGTCCTGTGGGTAATTTAGGTTTCTGAACTTGAAGTAGCTGTTGTATTCGGATCGCAAGGGCCTAGTGGGGCTATAAGGAGTGAGTAGAGAAGTGAGTACAGGGCAGTCTTGAGGTTTATAGATGAGTTTATGAGCAGTTGTGAGCTAAAGGAGTAAAAGGTAGTGAGGGAGTTGTAGTCATTGTAATTTTTTTAGTGCAATACAGAGGTGAGTATTATGACAGCTGTTTGTAGTGAATTTAGCTATCCTATTATAGCAAGTTTCTAATTTGGATTGCAAGAAGCACTGTAAGTTGATAAGTAAAGCAGCGCCATAGGTTAAAGATGGTGATAGAATGATATTGCTAGCATTTGTTTAGTGTGCAGGAAGAGGAACTTGTTGTGTCTGTAGAGCAACCCTAACTTAATGTGGGTCTTATTAATATTGTTTTGAATATGCAAATCAAATTTGAGGTTTTCATCAATTATTACTCCAAACAATTTAGTGTGGGTTACTAAATCGATTTGGCTGTGTGATTCTGAGTATTCCCTTATGAGGTCATAGAAGTACTATTGTTTTACTGCACTCTATTTGGATCCTAGTAGGTGCACTCCATTTGCTTTTAGAGGTCTCAGCTTTTAATCAGTCATTTTGTTTTTCCTTTTTAAGATTCCCTGCAGTTCTGATTTTTATATTTGTCAACTTTTGCATATTCTGTTTATGTCTTGATTGTTTGGGTGTAAAATGCCAGGATTTTAGGCAAATTAATAAATTAATTTCAAATGCAGGTCAGTTCACACTTTTCAGACAACAGTAAGCATGTCATGCATAGAAAATTATCAAAGCTCTAGCTGATCTCTTCTAAAGTATATTCTTTCAAACAATAATGGGCAACTAGGTCTTGGGCAACAGATTGCTCTTCTTTCTATAAGACAAGAAGTGCATTTTATACATACATATATACATGGGTCCCCTACTATTTACCGAAACGCCGATTCGCCGACACAGAAATTACCGACACCAAACTACCGACAATAAAAGAACACCATAACACCGACACACTACACGTAAACAACACACTACATTACAGGACATATCCACTAGCCCAACCCAAACCCTAACCCTAAGGTCCAACACCTCTCCCTACCTGCACCCTAACCCTAACTCACTTACCTACCTGCACTAACTCACTTACCAACCCCTCACCCCAAGCTCCGACAATACCGCACACTCACCTATCACACACCCTAACCCTACATCCCTCACTATTGCACACTTACCTGTCCCTCCATATACTCCTCTCCCTACTACCTCACTATAACTTACGGTCGCCGCGTTACACATTCTTGTCGGTCTCTTCTGCTCTGTATTCCAGCAGTTGTCGGTCACTTCGTCGGTCCTTTTCGTTCCTCTTTTCCGTGTCGCAAACATGCGTTCGGTAATTAGTAGGGGACCCATATATATATATATATATATATTTGTTCTGTTTGGCAATTGCTGACAATAACACAACACTAGAGAGGTTTCTGAATTCATGCCTAATTTTTCTATGCTTCATGAATCCTGTTTCAAAGTGTGAATATGTTCTGCTCTCTCTGTGACTGATAGGGAAAGGTACCCAAAATGAGAGACAGTAGCAGCAGTACTAGGAATAATGCTGAAAAGGTGTGATGGCCAGTTCTATGAGCTGAGGAGCAAGCAGTCTGCTTTATGATGTACCCAACACAGAGATGTGATGAGATAAAATGAAGGGTCTGTGAAGAACTGCCACTGAATTAAATTAGCTCTTTTGTAGGCTCATCTGGTCAGAGGCAGAACTGTAAATAAGTTGCCACTGAAAAGCATTTCATTAAATAAGATCTTATGTTCCAGCAAAATAAATTCTATGACATTTGACTACTCAGCTCTATGCTGAGCAGTAAATTATTTAACCTTTTCAAGTTCATTCAGCTCAGCTCTGCAAGCAAGGACATTCATGACAAAGGTTTTGAACATAATTTAGTCAACAGTACTAAGAAAAACAAATGTTAAGAGAGTTTCAGCTTCATGTCTTTTTTCTTCTTTTCACATTAAGTTTTAGTGTTGCTGACCATATCCCTTAAGAAAAGAGGAAAGTTGGATTAATATGGGTGAAATGGAAAATGCTAGCTAGCATGCATACACTCACACATGTGCATGCACGTGCGAACGCACATTTATGTGCACACACATGGAAATACGATTCACACACATACCTAAAATATATGCAGCTCTTCCCACATGTCCAGTGCATTTGAGATGTCATTTTTATTCTCCAGAATTCTATTTATCACTGAACTTAATGCTCACTATCATAGTAGTATCTACTTCCTGATACCTGCCTTTTAAAACAATATTGATCTATATACTATACTTTAGTACTTTTGTAGTTACTTGTTACAGGAGCTCACAAGGGGTAGGGAGACAAAAAGCATTTTTTGTAGCAGTATGCTTTCTAAACACTGCATAAGAGGTTATCAAAGAAGACAGCTTTACTAATCAGAGAAAGTTCTACATTAACAACAAAAAATAGCATTCAGTAATCACACAGTTATTCATAACAACTTTAGTGATTACACTTTTTGCAATATACATATGTTCATTATTCATCTATAACTACCTCTACAATTTGTGGGGCAAAATATAAAACAAAAATAGCTACCTTTTAGTTTTAATTCAAAGATTTCAGTCACTCTGAAAATATTTAATTGGTTTCTTCTTCCTCTGGCCACAGCAAAGCTATATTTTTAAAGACCCCCCCATGTCTGTCCTCTAAATAAGGAACTCATTTACTATAATTTACTATAATTTCTCTCAGAGGACTTCCCTAAGAGGCAATCAGTCTGTACTCTTGGACATACATGTCCTGACATATAAGCTGACATCCTCTGACAATAGGATAAGAAGCAAAATGTCTGGCCTACTGTTATGGCTTCCTAGCTACCACCATCACTGCAAGTGGAGAATTAAACTGAGTGACCCCGATCTACTCCTCTGCATCCAAGCTGAGCAAAGTTATCTCATAGATGAATGAGAAGGTATTCTAAAGAAAGAATATAGCCCTGGGTGGAGATTTATATATATATTTCCACTGGCAATTCATCTCGTCCCAGTGATTTCAACAACGGCAGCTTACAGATTTGATGCAACTCTACTGTATCAGTGCATGACTTAGGAGGTTGAGACAATTATTTTGGAGGTTTGCATAATGGTTAAGGTGTTTATTGCACATGCACAAGTTACTGTGTTTGATTCTCACCCTGGACAGAAATTGTCTAGACTTACAATGGCCCACAAAGGCAAATAGCCTAGTGCTTAACAATGAACATATGAATCAATGGCAACAAAAAAGTCTCATTGGAGGAAGAGATTTTTAACTCATTGTATTCCCAGCCTATGGGGTAAGTTGCCAATACAAGTCAATCAAAACACTACTCTGTCTTTTTGATTGGATATAGGCAGACACAAATCTTCACCAGGATTATCATTTATAGTCATGTTTGATCTGGGAGGTGAGTGCTGTTAAGTGCTTGTAAATGGAGGTAAGAACATTTAAGTATGTCGTCTTAAAGGCTTACATGGCAAAGCATCTTATTTTTTGTGTAATCACTTGTCTTGTATTCTTGTTATATTCATGACAGAGACAGTAAGATCTATACTTTCAACAAAGTAACCAGTAACCAAGCTCTAACCTTCATATCCTTCATGCATCCCCCACACACACATGAAGATTATTTTATAGATCCTATTTTCTTAACCAGCAATGTGCCATTATATTCACTGCATGTATTACAGCAAAAATATTTATCTGCATTTATGATTTTGTATCATGAGAATTTGAGATATCTGATAGTGAGGAATCCAACTGATTAAGAGGTTGACTCTATGTACTTTCATGATCTGTGAAAATCATGTCTACACAATGGACTGAAAGTTATATGGGTTGTATATAACTGAAAGTTCGACCTTACCAAATTATTGTTACTGTCGATTAGCACAATGGTATTGCAGTTTTGCTTACAGGAAGATCCTCTAATTGAAGAAGCAGTGAGGAGTGTTCAGAAATGTAAGCATGTTGGTCTATAGTATCCAGTGAGGTTTTAACTAAATATTTAGAAAAATTAGCTATGCTTTGTGACTGATTTTTTTTTTTATGGCAGACATTTAAGTAACTGGCTATGAAGGCAGAAAAACACCTAAAAGAAAATTCATATTTAAAGCAATTATTTTTCTTTGTTGACTGCTTCCTCACTCATGGAAGAAAAGCCATCCAAGCAGAAGTTTTTAAAATGAAGAGGGTCATTCAGAAACTGGAATGCAAGGCATGGATCATCACTGAAGTCTTACAATGAGACACCCATCCTTCAATAAAAACTCATACTAAGGAAGATTTGGAGTATAGGAGTATTAATTTTACTGCAAATCTAGTAAAAACAGTCTTAAGATTTTAAAGAGAATTTCACCAGTTGCTTAGAAAGCAGAACTCTAATTTCCAGTGCAGTGGCCATTAGTACAGCCTAATAAGTTCTAGTCACCACTGATATCAGGACTAGTTGTATTAAGAGTTGATCAACAGTTATCATCACAGCTTAGTACAACTAGATCTGATCATCTATCACTGCTATTTTCATAATGATCTGAGCAAAGGCTGTTATAACAGTTATTCTAAAGTAATTGGCTCTTGTAATAACCCAGACTTTGGTGGAAATTGTTAGTCCTGGAGTGTTCTCAGACAGGGAAGCCATGAATTGTTGAGTATTTTTTCTATTGAAGTGGTGATCATTATGGTGGCCAGATGTATACACTGAAACAGCTTCATGTGTAGAGACGCCTGATTCCTTCAAAAAAAAAAAAAATCAGCAAAAACTACTATGTGTTGTATATCATCATCCCATACAACAGATAAGCCACATAGCAGCATGCAAATCCTTTTAAATAATGACATTTTTAGAAAATAAATAGAATAGTGTGCTTAAATAATATCAGTTTGAAGATCAAACCATGCTTGCCTTGTGTAAATACATTCTTACCCACACCCTGTCATGGATTATTGTTAAATCATTTAAGCTAAACCTTTATTAACATGTTATCTTGCTGAAATAGAAAATGAACAGTAAATAAGGACTACTTGAACCATTACTTTTAGCACCTTTTTCAATTGATCTGCACATTTGAAGCTGGGCTTGGCCTTCCTAAATACACGTCACTTTGACAATTTAGATTTGTACTTCTCATGTGAATATTTGAATCCTTCCTGCTTTCATCCTCACATGTTCAAAACATCAAATGTTCTTTCTTGAAATAATTGCTTCTTCATAACTCTTTTGAATTATTTCCTCTGCAGTGTGTCACAAAGACCCTTTGGCCCTTTGGTTTGTTTGTCTTCTGTTTCTGAAATATATTTCCAACTTATAAGCTTTTTTTATATTTGTATTATTCAAATGGCCTTTGCTGCAGCTTTCTTCCTGTTTTTTAATAATAAGTATATAGAGAGGGTTTTTTTCCCTTAGGGAAAGTAATGCAGATACACTTTTCCGATGTTTTTTTTCTGGGTTCCTGTACCCTAGCTTGGAATATAGAGCAGAATATTTCCACCTGCTATACTGTAACAGGTTTCTCTGAACCAGTTATATAGTATTGTGCCAGCAAATAGTGCATAGGACCCATCTATAATGGTATCTGTTATAGCAAGACATAGCCATAACCTGGGTTTGAAATAGCTGCCTGCATCTATACTGCTTTCCTCCCCAACAACAACAAAAAATGTTAAGAGTCTTGGGATACAACATGTTTACACAAGTAGCCAAATAAAAAAGCTTCCTTAACTTCAAGTATGGGTACTCTCACTTAAGGCTGATATCTTACCTCTGTTAAAGATCTAACTGATGAGGGAACATCAAATAAATGACTGTCAGATCTTCTAAAGGAATATATTTATATATATATATATATATATATATATATATATATATATATATATATATATTATAACTCAAAATAGAAATATAAAATTTCCATGATACCATAATCTTCACAGAGAATACATTTCATCACCGAGACCATCTGAAGCTATGTTAGAACTATCATGGGAATTTATATGATTAAATGAGTACACCTGCCTTACTAATGTGTATATTGCATGTCTTTAGTTGACTACTAGCTTAGCACTTAGAGTTTATTTACTGACCCTATTTATTTATTGAACTTATGTACCTTACAATAATTCACTGCTGCTCTTGACATGAATAAGGCCTCTATTTGTGTGCCCCTTTTAGCTTAATATTTTAGTAGTTTGAATTGCCTTTATGTGTATTATGAAATTTATATGAAGCTACCGATGCTCATAAAGGATGATTGCCCGTGCCATCTGTGTTACTTTGCCTTTATGTGTTTACTGAACCTGTATATTAAGTATGTTGATGTGAAATCCATTACTATGTGCAGTCCAGAGAATTCATAAACACACTGCACATACACATGAATGCATTTTGGCACACAGTTTTAGAATGACAGCAATCAGTAGCATAATTCAAAATCATGGATGATGGTATTGAATTCTGGCATACGATGGAACATATATTTATGATTTGTACAAAAGGCATTTCTCTGCTACAGATATTCCTAATCATTGTGTTACACTTCTGATATGGAAGTGGAACATAAATATTTAATAAGTTATAGGTCTATTCCCTGCTGTGTTGTATTGCACCATTATTTTTGGTTGTAATTCATAAAGATGTGTGGTCCATTAACAATAATGGCAGCTCTAGTGTCATTACCACAGTATAGTAACAGAAGCATCTTGTGCTCCAGTAATGCCCATTAGCTGAAGCTGGGAGGCATTCATCTTTGGGTTTGGGACTAGTGTAGTAGCAGTACCAGATCTGTCACTGCAACAGGGTACTCTGCTGCTAGTTGACTATTTCCTAGCTTGCAAAAGAGATTTTTTTTTTTAGCAAATTCAGCACCAATGTGTTTCTCAGCTTTGCTAGAGTCATCGAATAGGAAACAGATCATGAGGGAAGGTCATACACAAACAGTAGGTAGTCACCTCTGGTTAAGTAGCTTACACAACTCAACTTTTACCTTGATGGTGTAATGCCTATACATAATTTGCAAAACTATTGGGCTTATTTGCATTTGTATGGCATGCATGAATGAGTATATCATTATCCCACTGCATACCATTGTTTATGCCTCATATAGAGCTCTGGTACCCAAAATAATGGTGTAGCAAGCCTCCTCCATGGCATGCAATGTAACAGTACACTACATATGCAATAATACCTACAATCGTTTGCATGTACAGCATGTTGGAATGTTTCTGTTTGGCTCCCTACTGAAAATGGTCTTTTTCCAGTAGAGCTAACTGCATTAAGAAAATATAAATAAATAATACCAAAATACAAAACTTTAGTATCCACAGAACACAGTGGAGATAAACCTCTCAATGTAAACAGTCAATATCTCTCAAAATATGTATTTTTTCACTACCATGCACTCAAAGGGTTTATATTATAAGATCGACGTTTGAAAACATCGAACAACATATGGACGACACTATATGGTCTATGCCTTCAAACATCGACCTTATAAAAAGACAAAAAAAAAGAAAAAAGTACCCTAATGAGTTTAAGCAGGGGGGGCAAGCCCCCCCCTGCATCCACCACACCCCCCACTACTTAAATATACCAACTCCGAGACCACACTACATTGCAGTAAATGGAAATCTCCCCTTACGGAGATTTCCGTTTACACACTCAAGATTCTGAGCATTCAATATTCTCGTGTCGACAATGTCAGATTCAACATTGTCGGCTTTTGAGAATGTAATATAGACCCCACTCAAAAACTTTAGTGCCACTACTTTCAGGGAAGGTGGAAAATCAGTTCTTCATCAACTTACAAAATTCTATACAGGCCAGACTCAACAAATTCTGCATAGAATACACCTGGTTAGAAATAAACAAATGGAGCATACTTCTGATTTGTCTTATGTACTCATCACTTAGAATCTGTTGCCGCATTGTTTACCAGCTACTTCACCCTGGTTATAGCCATTGTTTCATATACTCCTAAAGTTTTCAGCTCCATAGAAGAGACCAACTCCATAGAAGAATTTAATAAAGCTTACATGCTTTTTTTTCCATTTAGGCATTGCACCGTGCTGCTAACATGGCCGCAAACATTCTTAGATTCATTAAGCGCTCACGACCGTGCCAACACAGAAACTTCTGTGGCATTCAAATCATCTCATAAGCAGGTGAATCTCACACAAATGAGGCAGTTAGAGCGATCCAGCAACCAGCTAGGCAGCTCTGTAGGCCCTGTGTCAGTGTCTGTAGTGTACACAGAAAAATTCCATGTACAGGAATGTAGACAGACAAAAGGGGCTGTAAAAATGTGGGTAGATAGACAGAAATGGTATAACACACACAGATATTAGCAAAATGATCCCCTGTGTGTTCCAAATGTTACAGTAAATATGTTAAAATATTTTTTTTTAATAATCTTGGTATGTTTGTGTGGCACGCCACAGTGCACAAACATGACTAATTAAAAAAAAATGGAAAAATCAAATATTAATATCATGATACAGAAATGTATTACATGACCCTGCATGCAGTATCTACAATGGTGCATTGGTGCTGTTGCTAACATGGAAGGGCTTGAAGCGTGTAGTATCCAGGTTGTCAGCACGGATCCCTATGCAAATGAGGTGGAGTTACTGAATAGCATAATGGGGTAATTGTGTCCACAGATTCCCTCTGTGTAGGCAGAGAACCATGTTGGTGTCCAGAGAGGAGGTAGCTGACATCAGGAGAGGGTGTGTCTACTAACTTCTGAGCTGATTGGAGCATAGCTACTCCTGTTTGTGCGGCACACCACTATGCTGAGCGTGCAAGTCTGAGGGGGGTATGTACACTGACTAAGTATTGTTTACCTATGGGGCATGTGTTCACCTTGGAATCCACCTTGCATTATCCAGGGTTTATGGTTTGTAACATGACCCTGGACTTCTGATTGCACCACCTCTGCACCCAAAAGCACACACCTCCACCAACACCACCAACCATACCAACAGTTGATTGAACTCCATTGACGGCTGCAGAACTCCCACCTATTGGGCTTAATATAGGCTGTTATCCCACCCTTACATGTCATTGAGCAACATTCAAAAAAGCACTGCATCCCTTAGCAGTGCACATACCATCTAAGCGAAGTAAAGCAGCATGAAAACTCACAGAACCATGGATTTAGTGAGGCTTAGCACTGCACAAACATTGGTAGCCATTATCATGTTTATGCACTGCTTAGCATGAATGAGCAGTGCTTCGCAGAGCACAGCAGTGCCAAAATTCACAATAGTTTCATAAAATAAAAAAAATATTACATTAATTTACAGTCATATTCTGCCTGTTATGGACTCAAACTCAGGACCTACAAAACATAAGACCGTAACTCTACCCATTTACCTAGCTGCATGTTATAAAATTAGTATACCGTCACATATACTACTAGGATACCTGTTAGCATTGCTGAGCACTGCACCACTCTGTACAAACATGCTTAAACACACCTCTTAATAAATAATTAATTACATCCAGTATCTATTTTTAGATGTCTGGCAAGTGTCAGCCATGTATGTATGAGCTCCGCTTGGCTCTGCTGTGCTCTGCACCACACCACGCAAATATAAATTTAACAAAAAAAATGAACAAAAATCTAATTATCATAATTAATTACATCTGGTTTCTATTTTTAGATGTCTGCCAGGTGTCAGCTGTCTATATGTGAGCACAGCTTAGCATTGTTGTGCTCCATGCCATGCAAACAGGCAGTAAAAAAATAAAATAATTAATTAAAAAAACATAACACATCATAAAAATGACATATTATACAGTTGACACACTTCACAACATTATAACAGTAGCAGGGAACATTACAGGGAGCCTCACACTCATCTGCAGCTACAGGTAGTTGCTACACCTCTACCTACACTGATTCAATCTCCATGTTCCTTGGTTCTCCTTCGGCAGTGCACCATCATTAATGTGCATGGCGCGCTGCCAAGGGGAAACTGTGGCCATATACACAGATACATTTGATATAGGCTCTGCACTGCGCTTACACAGATTTTATTAAATCCCAGGGCAAGTCTTCTACTGAAACTAATTCCTACTAGCAGAAAAGTGAATGAGAAAAGGTTTTAAAAGGCAAAAATAGGAACTCCTTGACTACTGATGAATACCCCTCAAATGTATAAATCATAACTGTAGACTACACAATCACATCTATATCCTGTTTCTAACTTGTAGTTTTATGCAAGGTAAGCAACATATTATAAATCTATAGAAAGTAAAATTCTAATATTTTGAGGAAATACAGACAAATAGCCCTTCTTTGCTATCTATCCAATGTACTATAAATTGCATCATCAAAACTCAAGTATGTTTATCAATACTTGGTAATAGCAGCTGCATACATTCCTGGCAGAAACAAGAGCAAACACTGCCTTTGTAATATTAACACCACCCTGGCAGGTATAAACTATGGTGTGAATGTTGTTTCCTTGGTTTAAGAACTGCCAAGAGTACCTAATAATATAAATCCTTGATGTTGCTAATTTTGGAATTCATATTCTGTTTAAATATGGCCAATGATGCTATGTTGTTTTCAGAATCTATATTCATTATGTGCTATGAACAACTTGAAGAGCTTGGTTATGGATTAGTCTCTTTCTTTCTATCTGTCTGTCTATGGAATCTTAGCTACAGCAGAAAGGATGAGACTGGTGTGAAATCACAAGTCCTTTGGATATGTAAATTTTTGGTAGAGGTAGAGGTACTATGCAAGAACATTTATAGATGCTGGCATCAAACCTAAAGTTATGAAGAGGTTATAGATACGGGCAAGTTACAAGGTAGCAACTGTAGATGCCAGTCTTTAAACGGTAGTATACAAAGGGTAGTCCAGTGTGGACATTTGTTGGGAAGCATCAGGTGGAACTGCTAAACCTCCTTAATAATAACATTTCTAAAAGCACCTGTAGTTATATGGTATAACCAAGTAGAGGGAGGATATCAGAAAGATGAAGTGAGACAGAAGATTAAGTGTTATGCTAAAGAATCCATTGGTATATTCTTAGGTATGGAGTTCTCGGCCTTAATGTTAGAAAACTTGATAGAATCAATGCGGTTCAGCATATTATTTTTTTACATTTATTTCAGACTGAAAACTTTCAAAAGTCACCCAAAGCAGCATGTCTATTTCATTGTGAAACAGCTTTTTCCACACTAATTCCATTCCATAATTTCTCATGAATTCTTTAAAATGTTCAGCAATTTTGTGAGACCATTACCCTTCTAACATATTCATTCTTACCATGGCTTACAAGTCTTTAGTATGGCATGCACATCTGTTACTTCTGAGCCTCCTGTTACTGGTAATCCATATTATATTTCACTCAGTATGCATGTAATGGTTATAAAACCAGTAGTGGGATCAGTACTGGAGAAAACGAAAATGGAAATGCTACTCAGTCTTACATTTCAGCACATCTACTCAATGCAAAGGAGGCACAGTGATAGATTATAGTTTGCATTGCAATGTCTGATGATGTACACTAGCATCACAGAGAAATAGAGTTATGTTCTATAGTCTTGAAGTTACAAAATACCCTGAGATGATGTTAGAGTCTTTCAGGTCTCAGAGCCACGTAAAGGATGGGAAAAATTTTATACTTCTTGAGTTACAGTCAAAAAGGGACCTGACAGCAGTCACTAGGGGATTACTGTAAAACACACCTGCTGGATGAGCTGGTCAATATTCAGCTCAAGAACAAATGATTATCAGTGGCCAAATTGGACCACTTGTAGGAAAGCATAAGTTGAATGAGCAAAACATGTCTCCTTAATAATTCTTGTGATGATGTGATGATTATATACTTTAATGAAGTCTGGCTTATGAACCAGAGGGTTTAAATACTTCAACTGGATTATGATTAGCAGTAGGCTGGGGTTGTTGAAGGTTAAATAATATAAAAACTGGTCAGTTCTCCCTTGGGATGTACTTCATAAATAACATCACATGAAGGAGATGTAGTCAGACTGAATATAGTGCATAATACTTGCCACCTTGCTTAAATCAGGTTGCAGGTGATTTGATTATGCTGAAAGATCAGTGTCTAAGTCAGGATTCAAAGCTATTTTAGCTTGCTGTGGAACTTCCTAAGTGATGGTGAGTAATATTTAAATCCCTGAAAGGACTGCCAGGCTGCAGGCTGAAAAGAAATAGAAGATCAACATTCCCTCTGTGATAATCAGGGTTGAGTTATTCAGCTCCACAAAGACAATTAAAAAGAAGAAGATGTAAGGGAATTGCAAAATTGTGAATGTTTTATGGATCTCATATTAATTAATAAAAAAAAAAAATGGGATGCCCTTAGCAGTAACTTGTGGTAGAGATAGAGCAAAGGGAGGCAGTGTTAGTATCACTTCAGCTATTACAAGAGGTATTGTGATAATAAAGCACATGCATACAAAAGCAGCAGCCCATAGTCTCTAATAGTTAACATCACAAGAGACATCGGGGTGGGCTAAAAGGAAAATAAAGAAGTTCATAGATTCATAGGAAAAATCCAGACAGTCATTCTTCAGCTCATTAGGAGCTTAGCCATTAACCGATATGTAAAAGTTTCCTCCAGCCTCAAGGAGGGCAAAACAAAATATAGCAAAGGAGAATCTTAGGCCACCCATCAAATTATCTAGTAATAGAAAATAAAGAAGAATGGGATGTTAGGAGAATATGAGCAAGGAAGCCACATGACAACAATGAAGCTGCAGAAAATTCAGAGGGTTTTCAAGATTTAGTTAAGATATCATAAAACTTGTAGAAGTAAGTCTTAGAGTTTACATATTTGAAAATCAGTTAAAGTAAGAAAGTTCATGTCATTTTTTGTAAAGAAAAACTTAAAGCAGAGTAGGCAACCCATTTGCATATTTAAGCATTAATGTCACAATGTCTGTTTCATTGTACCTTTTTTACAATTTTGTAAAGTAGGAGAATCAAGGAGACTGTAGTGAGATTGGAACGAAAGGAGATGCACCCCAAAAAGAGCAAAATGCAAAGCTAATGAGCAGCAATACAGAACAGGTAAATAAACTGTTCAAAGAACTGACAATTCATTTTAGAAAGCCAGAATGGACTCTGCTGTATGTTAATCAATTCTGAGTGTAGAGAATATCATTGGTAATGCTGGTCTGTTGTGAGAACATCTGTCACTTGCACAATCCATCATACAAGTTCAGCTCGTTTTATCAGTTTAACACTTACTGTTCACAGGATTTTTCAAAATGTCATACAGTACATAAAGCATATTCCATATTCAAAAAAGAAATATCACAATTTTCCGTTTGCCATACCTAGTAACCTCTATGATCCCTTCATCCAGAAGGAATACCACTTTGCCAACAGAATTCACAGGTTCTGCTCAATAGTAATGCAAGCAGGTTGTTTGAAAAATATTAAATCTAAATATTACAGCATCTCTTAAGATGTTAATAAACATCAAACTACATTTATTAACTTGAAATTTATATCATTCAAGTTCATCTGCTTATATTAGTTTATCACTTATAGACAAACTTTCCATCATAGCAAAATCAAGCCATTGAATCTTAAGGTGTTACTGCTAATTGCCAGGAGTTTAAACAAGACACTCAATTCTCTCCAGGCTCTCCTCACTCTGGGGAATGCAGATATCTGTATAGTTGCTGAGACATGGTTTAAAGCTGCAGAGAGTACCCCGACAGTGCCAGGCTTCACTGTCATAGGATCATAGGTGGTTACTAGGCTAATGGCCCTGGGGCCCTTACAAACCTAGCCAAGAGTTTATCCCAAAACAAAACCTCAGTCCGCACCTGTCACCCCTGTCAATGAGGGAAACAGGTGGAGCCCCTGGGACAAATATGTGGTTACCCATCCACTCATCAAGGTTGTGCTTGAAGAGGGTTAGTGAGGTGCTCTGTTTAACATGTATGGGGAGTCTATTCCAGAGGTGGGGCATCCTCTGGGAGACAAACTTGTCTCTCCAGCAGGTTTTGTTGATGTTGCATATTAGATTTAGGCCTTTTGAGCAGGTAGTGTGCAAGGAATTATACTTACAGATATGGAGCATCTCTAGTAGGGCAGGGTCTGAGATTGCCTTGTAGGCACAGATTTAGGCCAGCAACTTCACAGACAGTGACTAAACGTGGAGGTGCCCCAATCTACATCAGTAACAAACATATTTGTAGGTTGGTAAAACAGAACAATGTGTTCAAGTATCAGCATGGACAGATTACCAGAGACAAAGTCCCACACCTTATCCTAGCAAGCGATAGGTCACACACAAGCCTCTCAACTCAGCACAAGAAATCTAGACAAAGCCTAATGCAAATGTATTTGGGGAGGGCAAAGGCTCAAAAATAGGGACAGATTTTAAATATTGTTTTTATAAACTTATAAAGTTGCTAGAATAACAGGATTTGTGTTAGTGTGCATTTTCTGAAGGATACAAAGTCTGAAACTCAAATGTATGTCATTACTTAGTGACTGCAATCCTCAGTGTTTGGGCAGAAAGCCAGAAATCTTATGAGAAACAGACTAAAAATATTAGGCAAAAATCTGGATGTTTTGTGAAAATCTGGATAGTGAAGAGCTATGGTCATCATCTATGTCCAAGGAAACCCAGACTTCATACGCAGACCTACTAGAGACAATCACCATTCAAAAAATACCATACATATGGGATTAACCCTCTATTGACTGGGAATCCTACATAACCTCGCATTTGTAGGCACAGAGATTCCTGGACTTTGTAAACACAAACACCCTAGCTCAGGAAGTGCATACACCTACTAGAGGTGCAAACATAATGACCCGGTACTCATAAATATAGGAGAATACTGCAGCCTACCTAGTGTAATGTCCTCTCTGGTAAATTCCAATCACAAAGTGGTCTCCTTTGAGGCAAAAATCAGTTGTGCAACCCCATTAAATCATGTTACACTTAGAAACTACTCCAAAGCAAACTATCATAACCTCTAAAAATTCCAAGTCTTTCCACACCCAGATAACACAGCAGTTTATGCGGAATTATTTGCAGAAACGTTGTACAACCATGTCAATGGCAGTATAAAGGCTGTTCTACTTACCAGAAGTAAGCCTAAAACAAACTGTAAAAACAAACCACCCTGTTGGAATCCAAAACTAAATAGCTTGTACAACAAAAGAATAAAGTCATAACTACAATTAGGATTAGTAACACCCAAAAATATAAAAACTCTCTCATCCAGCTAATGAGAAGTAAGAGGGCTAATTAAGTAATAGACAGCCAGTTTTGAGGTAAAGATGGCTTTCTAGACCAAGGACAACCATAAGGCCTTCTTTAGTTATGTCAGAAACCTCAAAGACAGCACGCAAGTGCTGAAATGTTGGTAAATGGAGCCATGTTCACAGAGCCAGAAGATACAGCAAACCTGCTGCCTAAAATATTCAGCCTCAAATTGACCCCTCATTCACCCTGAGCCACCTCTGAGGAAATACGGTGTAATGTAACCCTTCCAACTATCAATAGGAACCAGGTCCCAGCTGCACTCTCTAAGACCAAGAACACAGCTTTAATCTCCCAGGTAATATCTCTGGATACTTCCTAAATAACCTGAAATATGACCTGTCAGGGCCACTGGAGTCACTATTCAGCTATAGCCTTCAAACAGGCTTTGTGCCACATGAATGGAGGTCTGCAACAGTCATCCTTCTGCGCAATGGTGGGCCATCAACAAATCCTATGAACTACAGATCTATCAGTCTGACTAGTCTCATATTCAAAGCCATGGAAAGAATTATCATGAAGATGATTAACAATGACAGAGGAAAGCTGGACCTCACCCAGTGTGTTTTTTCAAATGCAGGTTATGCCTACTAAGCCTGGTGGATTCCTTTGGGAAGGTCACAAAGGCAATGGATGAGGGCAACACAGTACATACTGGCTACCTTGACCCGGCTAAGGCGTTTGACAAAATACCTCACTCAGACAACATCGTAAATAAACTCACCGAATTAGGCATAAACCCCTATGTAACACAGCTCACAGACAGGACCAAGGAAATAAGGATCAAAGAGACCCCCTCCACAAACAGGCCATTCACTAGCAGTATCCCTCAGGGCTCCTCTTTGGCATCTACTTGTCAGAAGTCAAGCCAATGTCAATGGCCTCTGGTTGGCCAAGTTTGCAGATGATTGCAAACTAGGAGCATTCATAGAATTCCCCCAAGATACTAACATCCTACAGGAAGGTCAGACATGTACAAATTCCTGGAACCAAAGCCATGGCTTAAAACTCAGTGCCAAGAAATGCATAATAGTACCATTTTGCAAGTTGGCAACTCTGGGAAACACTCTCATCAATAAAACAGGCCTAAGAGTAGACCCAGTTATCAGGGATTTGGGGAACCATGTAGTTTGTAACCTGGTCTTCAACCAACATGTGTCTAAGGTAGTAAGAAACTTATTCTATGTTATTCAGCTTATAAGTAAGGACATGTTATCTAGGTCCAGGAAAGTCACTGTGCCACTGTACTCAGCCCTCATCAGACCCAACACTGAATATAACATCCTCTGCAGTACATACCTCACCAGGCACATGCAACAACTGGAACATCTACAGAGATTCCTCACAAAAGGAATACAGGGCATAAATACTATGTCCTATAAAGATCGCTTCAAAGTCCTATTTCTATATTCTGTTTCCTACATACTGTTGAAAGGTGATCTATGCCTGACATACAAGGCATTGTTGGATCCCACTCTAATGGACCTTTTGGTTAACTGTAAAATGAACAGCATCAGAACTCTGAGATCTAAGGACCAAAACTTTGTTTACAACATAAATAAGACATGTTAGAGGGATAGATACATATCTCAGAAATTTTTCATTCTCTGGAATAGGCTTCCCATTAATGCGAATCAGAGCCTTTCCCAGACCCTATTCAAGTTTAACCATGACCAGTGGGTTGGAAATTGAAATTTCACCTTAGGGTCTGGCACCTACATCGCTGATGGACAGAGGCAAGCATTAAGGCATGCCCTTGCTAACACACACCTTTTAGAATAACCTCTGTTTATCTGGAAAAACAAAACAGCGGAAAAATATACTGAAAACATGGAGACAATTATCAATACTACCTGTGCTACTCTACACCTACAGAAATGACTACAGAAACAGTATTAATATTCTGCAATTACCTACTGTGTGACTGTGAAGAATCCTAGCATGCATGAAGAGGAAGCAGAGTCAGCTTGTGTGCCAGATAAGGTCATTGTGAGTACAACCGCGTTGCTGGGCTGACCCTTTGGTGATGCACCCTCATAAATCACAAACTACCTGACAATTAATGAAATTGTAGCCCTTTATTAATGGTACTGACCCACATGGTCCAAATGGAGCCCTAACAGCAGCATGGGTACAATCTCTTATACCAAGCACCTCAGGAACGCATGATATTCCACAGAAGACATGGGTGGTACTTGGTTGATGCTGGGAAATAAATACAGTGATCCACATGTTCCAAGAGTATGTCAAGGAACTGCCAAAGTATCCTTGAGGCAGAATCCTGTGAAGTATCTAATGTGCCCTCACTTTGTCTCTGGCAGCTCCCTATAGCATGTTTAATAAGGGCTATACATACCTTGGTATCCACAGGTACAGAAATGCCATGCCTTACTCTAATCCATATCTATAGGATATACAAACTCACCAAAGCCAATCCTATGCCCCTGATCACTCTAAATTTCAGGTGGGTAACCTTTATCTACATCTTCATCTTCTCAGTCAGTAAGCACTGCTGGGCACACTTGGTACAATGTAAACTAGCACTTTGGAATGTCAGACAGCTAAGCTGGCAGCAAATGCAAGCATAGTTACATTGTGCAACATGGATAGAAAAGTTGTAACTTCATTTTTATAAGCCTTATGTGCATGGTTCACTTGCACATCAAAAAAACTTATAAGTCAGTAGGAGCTCTTTATCCCCATAATATAGTCACACATTTTCCTTGTTTACATCTCATTATTACCTCATTTGCATAACATTTTATCACACTGTTTAAAATAGCTGCACCTAAGCCCCACTATTCTCTCTGAATCATGCGTTAGCTATGCTTAGGAACAGCCCACAGACATATCCGTTGCACCGAGACATAATGACTATGAATGTCACCAATTTTCTTGTGGGCATTCTTCACCTATACTTTTTGTTATTATATTACTCATTCCAGATCTCACCTCTAGTGACAAAGTTACTGCTTTAAGGAAGTTCAACACTCTATTAAAAAGCTTACAATAGACAGCACGGTTAATTGTATATCTTCTAGTGGTGAACATTTATGTCTATACTCCTTATATGAATTTCCATTCCTAGTAATGTTTTGGTAACTTGTTTTGTAATATTCTGGAGTTCAGATATTGTAGAACAAAAAGGGTCTATTTCTCTGTTCAGGGCAGACGTTATCAGATGTGATAGTTCTTGAGTTGAAAACGGGGAGCTTCTTGTTAATGCAGAGCCATTTAAAGACATGCTGCATGGCTGTTTCTCCAAATTACATAAACTTTCATCAAGATTTAAGTTATTTACTTCTTCCATATATACATTAACTAGCCGATTGTTTTGAAAATGGTCAGCTGAGATTTCTTTTTTGAAATAATTCATCTAGAGAAAATACAATTCATGAACTTGACTTTTTCGGACCTCTGTAATTGTCTTTTATTTTTTGCAGTGTAACAAGTAATCACAACATAATATTTATTGTTTTTATTTATTTATAGCTTTAGTTTTAGAATGGCATGAATAATGCTAACTAAGAATTTTTATTATATGTAGTATTTAGGACCACTTCACAACTATAGTCATTATTTTTCACAAAATGACAGCCATGTACTGATCAGTCCATGACTTTGCTTAAAGTTCTTCAATAATGTGCAAAGCCCTTACCCAAACATCAATCAGTTACTTATTACACTTTATTAACTTCTATCTGCCACTTTGATGTTTTTCTTTGTATTTGCTACCTATCTCAACACTCGTTACATCCTGATTAGGATCTGTCAATGTGCAACTCCATAATTCTGTTTATCATTTCTTCCCGGTGTTTCATTTTATGACAGATCAGCTATTTTAACAAAATGGCTTCATCCAAATGTTCAGCCAAAACATCACCCTGTTTAGCTTTTATTGGTACTCATATCTCAAACAGAATGCCACAAGTAAAATATGCCACCATTCATCCCCATCATGTTTATATCCAAGTTAACACTGTTTCAGTTTCTTAATTTTGTTTAAAGCAGATAAAAAGTATACCCAAAGTGTTCTTGGCCCTCCTTTTGAATGATTTTAGATACTTTCACTCATTTTGTCACATTTTATCAGGCAGGAATACTCTGAAACCAGCCATCTAGCCAGGGCAGCACACAATCCGGCCAAACGATTCCCCAATATATTGCTGTCTCCTTTTTATTGATTTTAAGCAATGAGAGATTTAGATAATGTTTTATGAATACCCGAAACGTTATTCCTAATTTAAGAGTTTCAGAAATTATTGTGGATCTGTTTACAAGTTTGGTTGGCAATAGGTTGACAACATTGCTTTTTCCTTTTTTTAGAAATGTTCACTGATTAACTGTACCATTAGGCACAGGTAGAATGACTGTGCTATCATACACACTGCATTCCTGGTTGCTTCGCTGTAACTAGGGAGATACTTTGTTAATATAGTGTCAATTATGCACAGACATGCTGTTTAATGAAATTCAGAACACTCATTTAATTCTATCTGGGAATTCGGAACACTCATTTAATTCTATCTGGGAATTCGGAACACTCATTTAATTCTAGCTGGAGAGACCATGTGAGAATGAATCCCAAAAAGTTATGCAAAGACATTGTATAACAGAAGGAGCCCATTCTGTTGTTATTGCCACAGTGAACCTTAATGTTCTTATTAAAGAAATATATCAGGAAGGCCTCTTGTTTTATTACAAATGCCTTTATTGTTTTGAAAGCACACTAGTTAATTATTTGCAGAAGCTGAACTGGTAGTCTTGAATGTAATTAAAATTATATTTGGACCACAGCTAACATACTTAGCTTTTAAAGTCTGTCCACATGGTATCACATTGAAGCCCTGAAGCACTTTGCAAAACATTCAGTTCTTTCACGTAGAAGTTTATAAGGTACAGTACCATAACAAAAACTGTTCTACCATTGCTGATCTGAACTATTTCTACCCCTTCTTATGAAATAAGTGACCAAACAGTGTACATTTAATTTGACAGTGTAGTCATTAATGTTGATTTATCCGCGGTGGTGGTGCTGCGGTAGCATTGTCGCCTCACAGTAAGACACTGTCCGGTTCGACTCTCAGTTAGAGCATCTTCTGCGTGGAGACGTGTGAATGGGCATACCTTCATTGAAGGTTGTGCGTCAGGGCTGGCAACTCGGTATGTAAAAATCAACTGCCAATCATTAGCGGACCGTAGTACTGCTGTGGCGACCCCTAACCGGGAAAAGCCGAAAGTCACAACAAGTCATTAATATTGATTTGAGGAAACACAAATATACTCCCTACAGCAATCATGTTATTACACCAGTCAAGCTGCTTTCAGAGTCTGGGGGTAATATAGAAGTGGTTAAGTTATCTGGAAGCATTTACTGAAGTCAGATTATAAAACTTGTCAGCTAGGCCAAAAAGGATTAGTACAGATAGTGCTGAAACTCCAATCTGGGTAGTGAACGAATCAACTGCACCAGGAAGAATGTAGCACCATTTTATCCTGTTCATCTTGTTTAAGAGGCTTTTTTCCCTTGTTATACTGCTATATTCTGATAAACACTAACAGAACACTGATCACCTCCTAATTTTTTCATTTTACATCATAAGAAACAATAAACAGTAAATATTCCATCATGTTCCATCATGTCCCTATCTGCCCTCCTCTCTTTCTCTAACATCATTAACCACAACTGCAATAATAATAAACTATCCTCAGAACTCTTTCTAGATCTATCCAAGGCTTTTGACATGGCTGACCACAAAATGCTTATAAATACCTTGAAGGCCTTCTCCTTAAACAACCATGCACTCCAGTGGTTTCAATCCTACCTGCAGGCCAGGCAGCAGGCAGTCCTATGCCAGGACAAGCTATCATCTCGCCTATCCATCACATTAGGAGTCCCCCAGGGCTCAATACTAGGTTCATAGGTTCATAGGTAGGTACTAGGCTATCTGCCCGAGGGCATTTATAAGCCTAGCCAGAGTGTGTCGGCTTTCGCCACCACATTGATTAATTAACTGAGCCTCTGTCAAGCAGAGCCAATGAAGTGATCCCAGGGGTGTATTTTCTGTTGCCCATCCACTTGTCAAGGTTTCTCTTGAAGAGTGTTAGTGAGAGGCTCTGCCTAATGTAGTTAGGAATTTTGATCCAAAGCATGGGGGGTCTCTGTGACAGGAATCTATCCCTCCAGCATGTTCTATTTATTGTTGTGGTGAGGTTTAGCTCACTAGAGCGTGTGGCTCGCAGTGACCTGGATTTGTTTAGGTGGAGCATGTCCATCAATTCTGAGTTGGAAGTGGCTTTGTAAGTCAGGCAGAGATCACCTCTGAGTAAGTGATATGCCATTGAGTACAGCCGGAGTTTTATCAGTCGGACTGCATAGCACATATGTTTGAGGCCAGTAATCCTCTTGGTGAGGTGCTTTTGTGGTCTTTCCAGCTGTTGGAAGTGTCTTGTAAGGTACATCCCAAATGGGGCATTGTACTCTATGATGGGTCTGATGAGTGATGAGTAGAGGGGCACTATAACCTCTTTATTTCTAGATGCGAACCCTTTAGTAATTAGACAGGCCACATAGAAGGATTTCCTAACTACTTTGGCAATACGATTGTCAAAGGAGAGATTACTATCTACCTGGGTCTCCAGATCTCTTATTACCTCTTCTGTATTAAGGGGGCTGCCGCCTATGTGGTAATCTGTGGGTGTTTTGTTTTTCCCAAATGGGATGACTATGCATTTTTTGGCATTTAGCTTGAGGCCATGACTTTGACACCAGATGTCTGTCTCAGTAAGTTCTTTTTGAAGGATGTCCGTGTCAGCCGGAGAGTCAATTATGGCGCCCAGTTTGCAGTCATCAGCGAACTTGGTTAGCCATAGTTCTCCTGTGTTTTCCTGTACTTCTGAAAAGTATATGTCAAACACTAGGGGTCCCAGGACCAAGCCTTGCAGGACACCACTTGTGACGGGTTTAGAGTCGGACCTGGAGCCCACAATTCTTACTGTGTGAGTTCTGTCTGTAAGCCAGTTGGCAACCCATCTTGTCATATAGGGGTTTATGTTCAGGCTGGTGAGTTTTTCTATAAGACCTGAGTGAGGAATGGTGTCAAATGCATTGGCGAGATCAAGGTAGGCTGTGTGAACCACCTTTCCCTCATCTATGGCCTTGGTGACTGTCTCAAAGAAGTCAATCAGGTTTAGTAGACATGATCTGCCCTTAACAAAGCCGAACTGGGTTGGGTCAAGTAACCCTTCTTTTCTCCATCTTTATCCACGACTTTCATTCAGTCATCCCAGATGCTATCTGCATTCAATATGCAGATGACTCCACCTTGATTTGTTCAAACACCTCACCAGCTACTTTATTCACATTAACCCAAAATACCTTCACTACAGTGGAAAATGGCTCTCCAGGCAACATCTAATCCTATACCCTAACAAAACTAAGCTGCTCCTCTTCTCCCCCACATGCAGGACCCCCCCTCTCCCCACCACCCTTCAATATAACCACTAACAATGGCACTATCATCTCCCCAGAAGCCCAAACTAAACTACTGGGTGTCATAGTTGATAACAACCTAAAGTTTGATGCACTTATCAATCAAACTATCAAAACCATTAATAAAAAACTTGGCTCTCTTCACAGAATCAAACCTTTCCTTACCCCACTTGCTAGAACTGCAATTGTCCGTTCCCATCTACTATCAACTCTTCTCTATGCCTCACCTTTATTCTCTGACTTTAACAAAACAGATCTTAACAAACTATCATCCTGCTATAACCACATTGCCAGATTTGCTACTGGCACAGCCTACCGGACACACCACTGTCACAACCTAAATTGCCTAGGATGGCTTGAACTGCCAAGCCTACTGCAGTTCAACCAGCTAATAGTGGCACATAAAGTCCCTTACCAACCAGAAAATACACCTGCACTAAAAAATATTATCAGCCCCTACACCAGCACCCGGCCATTGCAATCATCCACCAGACTCCTAGTTCAAACATAGAAATCCAACTATTCAGCTGGGGACTCTCTTGTTTGCCACCTCTGTTGGAAAAACATGGAACAGACTCACAACTGACTTGACCCTAGAACCCTCACTAACTCAATTTAAAAACAAACTCAAGAAATACTTCAAAACTCATTGATTATGTCCTTGCACTAACCCCTCCTAGTGACCACTCTATCACGTAGGTGCCTTACCTTCAACTACTTCTAACTTTTTTCTACCGCACCATTTCAGGAAGGATCAGTTGTATAACTGCTGCTCAATGTGTCTTAAAACTGAATGTAATGTTATGTATCTATAACTTTGAAAATAATGTTATATTTTGTAAAGTGTTTTATAATAAGTTAGTACTATATGTGCTAAATGCTGGTATTGCTTATGACTGTAATCTGCTTGAAACTAGCATTTAGTAAATGTTCAATGTGTATTATTATCTTGGAGCTTTTCTCCCCAGGCCTCTGCAGAAAATGGACATACATCCAGTCGGACTATCCCAGTCAACAAATGTAAAATAAAATAAATAAATAAATAAATGTTTTGCAACTTTTAACCTTGCTTTTTTGTGTGTTTGTGAAACAAATGTACTTCAGCCTGTATGATATATGGAGGTCTCTAGTCAAGTTTAGACACTACAAAACCGATAGAAGACTATTAAGTCACTCATTTGAAGTGTGAACTGTCAATCACAGAAGACTTACTTGGTCTGTAAGGTAAATGCCAAACAGCTCCAGATGTTTAGGATGTACTGTGGGGTAATGATGGAAAGTTCTATGTATTATAGGTTCATAGGTTCATACTAGACTTTTGATCCAGAAGACCATTAGCAGCTTAGCCACAATATACAAATTGTATGTACCCATTGACAAGATTAATATATGTCTAGTTTTTAAGGAAGGTTGAGTGGCCAGACCCAGTATGTGTTTACGACTGCCTATCCATTTGTCTAGGTTTCGTTTAAAGAGAGTCTGGGATCTACATTGCTTTATAGGGATATATATACAGAGATACATATATATATATATATATATATATATATATGGATGTACTTCTAAACACCAAATTGCATAATCCCAAAAATCAAAATACCGAGACTAAAGTTCAGAATACTGAAAGCTTAAAATATTGACACTCAAAATACTGAAAGTCTAGATTGCTGAGTGTTATAAGACTGAAATTTAAAGTGCTGATTTGCAGAATATGATAATAATGTAGTAAGTACTTATTTAGTGTTTGTAAATGAGGTATGCCTCTTTAAATTTGTATAGGAAATATGTGAACAAACATGGCGGACGTTTGGTATGCTCCCGGCAGTAGTGGAAGTGTGTATAGTACTACAAGGTAAGAAAAAGGTATATGCCCTTTTCCCCACTGTAGTGCAATCCTGAAGTTAGTATATATAGTTGGGGAGGTGTGGGGGGCATAGCCCTGCACTTAGGTGGGTTTTAGAGAGACCATTTCATAGAAGGAAGGCAAGTTTGTTTTGCAAAGAGTTCATTATTTTTGGAAGTATACAGTGTTATATTTCTATAGTACTATTTGATGTAGGGACTTGTACGTTAGGTTTGCTCATATGAATTTGGTATTTTGGGCTTCAGTATTTTACAGTTTCAGTATTTTGAATCCTGTTTCCTCCCACATCCCAAAGACATGCTGTAGGTGGATTGGACACTCTAAACTGGCCCTAGGTGTGAGTGTGTGCATGTGTGTGCCTTCTGTGGAAGGTTGGGCGCCGGGCTGGCAACTGAACACCGTAAAACTCCACTGCCAATCATGAGCGGACAAGGTGATCCACTGTGGTGACCCCTAAACTGGGAAAAGCCGAAAGAAGAAGAAGAAGTATTTTGAAATTTCAGTATTCCGGTCTCGATATTTGGATTTTCAGGATTATGGAAAGTCAGTTTTTAGATGTAGAGCCATACATATGTACATATATACATATATTGGTTTACCATCATAATGTTGATGATAAGTTCTATTTTGAACTAAAACATTGACTTGTTTTCTTGAAATTTGACATTTACAAAAGTATAAATGTCTAACATAACCCTATAATGTCGATATGGCATGAATCGACATACTGTTTCCCTTGTACCTATGACAAAAGGAACAACAGTTCTTGTTGTCAGCAGTACTAATGAACTGCTCAACACTACATTTTATGTTTTTGCACACACCCCCGTGGAGGGATGATCCCCCCCCCCATGCCCTGCAAATTATATATTCCAACTCCGATATCACACTACAGTGAGGAAAGGGATGAATTACCCAAACCACATTGTAATGCGATCTCTGACAGTGTGTCAAGTTCATATCAGTGAATGCACAGTGCATTCACTGATATGAACTTTCGATACAGAGATGTTCACCAAGATGAACATTCAAAAATCCAAATTTTGAGTGTTCCATCTGCGAAGAATTTCTGTTTGCAATTTTCATAGTAAATATATATATATATATATATATATATATATATATATATATATATATATATATATATATATATGTACTTCAGTAGATTATAATACCATAATGCCCAGATTTAGAAACCTGAGATGAAGTCTGCAAATGAACATCAACAAAAGTTAACAATGCTGAAAGTTTTAAAAATCATAACACCTAATGTGCATGCCCAGAAGCACTTGAAGATCGAGCTGAAATCAGAAAAATAACCTCTAAATTTAAGCACATCACTTAAAAAATATTACCCTTTTCAATGCTTTTGTAGGGGGACCTGCACCCTCCATGTGGGGGCCTTCACCCCTGCAAATTATATATACCAACTTCGAGACAGCACTACAGTGAAGAAAAAGGTAAATTTTCTTATCCTCACTGTACTGCAATCTCCATTCACAAACATTAGAAATGGAAAATTTTTCCCTTACATGGTTATGTTTAAATGAAGAACTATTCTTCTAACTGCAGTCCAATCTCCATTCAAAACCTCTGAGTGTTTCCAGACATGCACATTAGGTGTTTCAAATTTTAAAAGTTTCTGCATTGTTACCTTTGTCCTTTGTTGATGTTCATTTGCGGTCTTTTCATCTCAAGTTTCTATATTTTGGTGTTATGGTATTTCGATCTGCTGAAGTAGATCTCTCTCTCTCTCTCTCTCTATATATATATATATATATATATGTATATATATATATATATATATATATATATATATATATATATATATATATATATATATATATATATATATATATATATATATATATATATATACACATATATATATATATATATATATATCTATATGTGTGTGTGTGTGTGTGTGTGTGTGTGTGTGTGTGTGTGTGTGTGTGTGTGTGTATGTATAAATGTATAAATGTATTTTTTCTGCACATCTTACTTATGTTGTGGTGAAGGTTAAGAACTCTTGGTGTGTTTAAGTGTTATTTATTTTGCAGATGTGCAGAAGGCGTATGTTGTTTAAATGCCTATCCAATTTGTCAAAGGAAATCTAAGCTCCCATGTGGCCATAATGATGTTAGCATATAGCGTTCCCACTGGGGAGCCCATCGCCACCCCTTTTATTTGCTTAAAGTAGTGACCATCATGATACAAATAATTATTAGTTAACACTAATTCCAATAATTGTGTAAAAATATTTACTTCATCCTGTGAAATAGGCTGAATCTCTGTAAAAAATTCAATAAACCATGTAACTCCCAGATCGTGCGGTATACATGTAAATAAGTCTTTTGCATCTACTGTGATGAATATAATATTGTCAATATTGTGTAATTGCAACATGTTTAATTTCTTAATCTCTTAATGAGTTTAATTTTTCTAATTCAAGAATTGACTATTATTTAGAAGATATGCTATGGCAAGGGCAAATTACAAAAGAAGCCTTCACATACATGCATGTTCAGAATCCAAGAATACCAATGATTTTTGGTGCACCAAAATTGCACAAGGATTTACAAAATCCGCCTTTGCGTCCCATTGTGGATAAAGGTGGTTCAAAAACATATTTTATGGCTAAGTATATTGACATAAATTTAAAGCATACCATTAAAAACCTCCCCTCACATTTGTCGTGATTCCTGGGATTTTTTTAATGAAATTAAACATGTTACAATTACACAATATTGACAATATTATATTCATCACAGTAGATGTAAAAACGATTACGTGTATACATACGATCTGGGAGTTACATGGTTTACTGAATTTTTTACAGAGATTCAGCCTATTTCAGAGGATGAAGTGTTATATTTCTATAGTACTATTTGATGTAGGGACTTGTATGTTAGGTTTGCTCATTTGAATATGGTATTTTCAGTATTTTGAATCCAGTTTTCTCCCACATCCCAAAGACATGCTGTAGGTGGATTGGACACTCTAAATTGGCCCTAGGTGTGAGTGTGTGCATGTGTGTGCCTTCTGTGGAAGGTTGGGCGCCGGGCTGGCAACTCTACACCGTAAAACTCCACTGCCAATCATGAGCGGACAAAGTGATCCGCTGTGGCGACCCCTAAACCGGGAAAAGCCGAAAGAAGAAGAAGAAGAAGTATTTTGAAATTTCAGTATTCCGGTCTCGATATTTGGATTTTCAGGATTATGGAAAGTCGATATTTAGAAGTAGAGCCATACATATGTACATATATACATATATAGGTTTACTATCATAATGTTGATGATAAGTTCTATTTTGAACTAAAACATTGACTTGTTTTCTTGAAATTTGACATTTACAAAAGTATAAATGTCTAACATAACCCTGTAATGTCGATATGGCATGAATCGACATACCGTTTCCCTTGTACCTATGACAAAAGGAACAACAGTTCTTGTTGTCAGCAGTACTAATGAACTGCTCAGCACTCCCCCCCATGGAGGGATGAACCCCCCACACGCCCTGCAAATTATATATTCCAACTCCGATATCACACTACAGTGAGGAAAGGGATGAATTACCCAAACCGCATTGTAATGCGATCTCTGACAGTGTGTCAAGTTCATATCAGCGAATGCACAGTGCATTCGCTGATATGAACTTTCAATACAAAGATGTTCACCAAGATGAACATTCAAAAATCCAAATTTTGAGTGTTCCATCTGTGAAGAATTTCCGTTTGCAATATTCATAGTAAATATATATATATATATATATATATATATATATATATATATATATATATATATATATACTTCAGTAGATTAAAATACCATAATGCCCAGATTTAGAAACCTGAAATGAAAAGACTGCAAATGAACATCAACAAAAGTTAACAATGCTGAAAGTTTTAAAAATCATAACACCTAATGCACATGCCCAGAAGCAGTTGAAGATCGAGCTGAAATCAGAAAAATAACCTCTAAATTTAAGCACATCACTTAAAAAATATTACCTTTTTCAATGTTTTTGTAGGGGGAGCTGCACCCTCCATGTGGGGGCCTTCACCCCTGCAAATTATATATACCAACTTTGAGACAGCACTACAGTGAAGAAAAAGATACATTTTCTTATCCTCACTGTACTGCAATCTCCATTCAGAAAAATTAGAAATGGAAAATTTTTCCCTTACATGGTTATGTTTAAATGAAGAACTATTCTTCTAACTGCAGTCCAATCTCCATTCAAAACAGATTGTTTCCAGACATGCACATTAGGTGTTTCACATTTTAAAAGTTTCTGCATTGTTACCTTTGTCCTTTGTTGATGTTCATTTGCGGCCTTTTCAACTCAAGTTTCTATATTTTGGTGTTATGGTATTTCGATCTGCTGAAGTAGATCTATATATATATATATATATATATATATATATATATATATATATATATATATATACATATATATATATATATATATATATATATATATATATATATATATATATATATATATATATATATATATATATATATATATATATATATATGTGTGTGTGTGTGTGTGTGTGTGTGTGTGTGTGTGTGTGTGTGTGTGTGTGTGTGTGTGTGTATGTATAAATGTATAAATGTATTTTTTCTGCACATCTTACTTATGTTGTGGTGAAGGTTAAGAACTCTTGGTGTGTTTAAGTGTTATTTATTTTGCAGATGTGCAGAAGGCCTCAGAGGACTGGATCCTTTGAGGCTTTGTAGGCTAGACTGAGTTCACATCTCAAGAGTCTAAAGGAAACAGAAAAGAGACAGTGTACTTTAAGGTGGCTTAGATAGCTCATGGACTACATGCCCTTGATTACTATAGTGATGAAACACTGTATTTCTCAAGTTGGGCCATATGCTTAGACAAATACATACCAAAGGGGCCTAATGAAGTAGGATTGAGGAGAGATGATAACTGTGTTTCTGGAAGAAATACCTTAGTGATTAGTCTGTCAAGGTAAAAGGATTTCCTAACAACAGTGTATACATGGTGATCAAAGGATAGTTCATTGTCCATAAAGACTTGAAAAGGAAAAAGTCATGGGCATTTAAAAGCCATATAGCTGAAATACTTGATGTCCTTAAGGGGTCATTTGCATAGATCCCATGCGTCACTATTATAGGAGGTTTAAGGTGAAAACACAGTGAAAGCTCTAGCTTTTCTAGTTTTTCTTCTTGCAGTTTTTACTAATTGGTTTGTCTATGTCATCATTTTACTTTTTGGTTTCATTGTTAGTTGGGCTATTTTGCAAGTACTTTAATGGTTATGGGTATCATCTGGGTTTAAAGACCTTGTGTTTCTAGAGTATACCCAAACTAGTCTACTTATACTTTGATGATGAGCTCATAAGAAGAGAAAAATTTGGGTGTCCACAGCAAATGGTGTTTGGTTTTGTTGGCCTGAATCTGTCCATAAAAACTTAAAAAGGAAAAATTCATGGATATTCAGAAGTCATACTGTTGAAACACTTAAGTTCATAGATTAGTACTAGGCTAACTTCCCTTGCAAGCCATTTTAAGCCTAGCCAATTATCCCTTGTGAGACTCAGAGCCTGGACCTTGGGTTTGTAAGGCAAACACCTGAACCATTAGACCACCCTCACTTGATGTCTTTTAGGCTATTACAGGAGGTTTAAAGTATCAAACAGTGAAAACTCTAGTTTGGTGAGTTTTTTTCTTGTAGTTTTCACTAATTGGTCGATCTGTCTTCTCTACAGGGAGAGTTTTTTGCCTGAAACAACAATTCCAAGAAGTGTGTTGTGGAGTAGTAGAGACAGCATAAAGAATACAGAGACACTTTGGAAATATTCTTCTGAGAATTTAGCCAGAAGGATGCTGCCTTCATTTATTTTGGGACTAAATCTAAACTTGTATAACAGATTGCAGAGTTTAATGTTATTTTTGATTCATGTCCTGAAGAAGACTTTGCACCAAGTTGTTTGTCCTTTAAGTTTTAATTAAAACTCATTATTTTATGGACAAAGTGCTTCTCCTGCCTTGTTTTAAAATCATTGTGTAAATATATATACATATATATATATATATATATATATATATATATATATATATATATATATATATATATATATATATATATATATATATATGTGTGTGTGTGTGTGTGTGTGTGTACATGCATACACTGTCATCATACATTCAAAACCTTTCTCATGTTACAGAAATAAATATTTGCAATTCATTTTTCTATAATCAGCATGAGCTGTCTTATGCAGATAATAAGTTTGTAGCCCTCTGCACCATTTGCTTACATACAGCTTAGATAATACACCAGTCTGTATCACATGGCCTCTATCAATAAAATACTCCTTTGCTATGTTTATCCATGTGAATAAGCACACTAAACATAACCAACCAAGTACATCACTCAAACACAATCAACTATCGCGCCGCAGTGTGGTAACATGCTTTATAAAAAAAATTTAAAAATTTAAAAAATTGGAAAAAATTAATATTATATGATAGAAATGTATTACAGGATCCTGTGTAGAGTATCTACAATGGTGCATTGGTGCTGCTGACATGGTAGGGCTTTGAAGCATGTAGTTTCCAGTCTGTGAGCCTATGCAAATGAGGTGGAGTTACTGAATAGCACAAAGGGGTAATTGTGTTCACATATCTCCTTCATGTAGGCAGAGAACCATGTTGGTGTTTACAGAGGAGGTAGCTGACATCAGCGGAGAGTGTACCCAATGATGTCTAAGCTTATTTCAGCCTGTTTGTGTAGTGCACTACCGTGCTGAGCGTATCCTTGCAGGAGGGTATGTGCACTTACTGATAAGCTTTGTTTAGCTAAGGGGAGCATGTTTCAGCATGTTTGAGTAGCATGCCACCACACTGAGTGTGGAAGTCTGGGTGTGTGTGTACACTCACTGCTAAGCTTTATTTACCTATGGGGCACGCATTTCTGTGACCCACAGCAGTGCTAATTGTATATAAAAGCCAGTGACATATTAATTAGTTTTGACTTCTCTTTAACTTAAACTAGGGTCATTAAATGATGTTAATGATATACTAGGCAGGTGGAATGCAGAATAGGTAACCAATCACACAGTCAGCACCTATAGCTGTGCACTATAAAGTATGCATACACCCTACAATCTGATTTCTTTCCCCCATGCTCAACACTGAATTACTTAGAGCCATATTTTACACCATCGAGTGGCTGTGATCCATGTTCTCCATAATGAGGATAATGCGCACCACAGTAGATGCAGAGTTGATCTGTACAACTCTTCCCCCTATAGGGCACCATCTAGGCTCTGTGCTACTATCCACAGCTCCATTCTTGGGTGACTTTGAGATGGAAACACTCAGCATCTTTTTCAGACATTGGAAAAACCCCACAGAGACACAGGGAGAACATGCAAACTCCAAACAGGCATTGGTCAGAGGTCAGAATCGAACCTTGTACCTGAGAGGCGAAGACCTTAACCACTAAGCCATCTGGTGCATAGCTTCAAGTATCTGGGAGGGGTAGTTGAGGAGAAGGGTAGTCTGAATGAAGAGGTCAAAGCTAGAATCAGAGAGGCTGCAGCCAACTGGCATAGAGTATCTGGTGTAGTCTATGACAGAAGAATGCCAAAGAAGTTGAAAAGTAAGGTGTACCAGTACTACTATATGGTACAGAAACCTGGGCAGTAAAGGAGAACAGTTGAAGAAGCTAGAGGTGATGGAAATTAAGTGCCTGAGTAAGGTGGTAGGATGCACACTGTGTGACAGACGAAGAAATGAGGACATAAGAGCAGAAGCTAAAATAGCTCCAATTGCAGAAAAGATCAAAGAGAATAGATTACAGTGGTTTGGGCACATGTGTAGAAAAGCAGAAGACAATCTGGTGAGGAAGATTTGGGACAGACAGGAAGAAGGTAAGAGGAAGCGAGGATGTCCAGCAAAGAGGTGGATGGATTTTGTGAAAGAAGGTCTGTGACAGTCAGGCATGAGTGTTGAAGAAGGCAGAAGTGTGGCACTGAATAGAGAAAGTTGATGACAGTTAACACGATACCCTGACCCCATGAAAAAAATGGGAAAAAGGGGTGATGATGATGATGTCTCTGCACCATTGGAGTACCGACCTGGGAATTTTAACTGACAGAATGCTAGAGATTGCTGCATGTCTGTTACATCTGTATGTGCTGGGTGCTGAAGTCGCTGCTGCTGGTGCTGCTGCTGCTGACAATAGGCCTAGACAGAGAAGGAGAAGAGGGTTCAGGCCCCGGATATCTTTCCAGGAGCTACATGAGCTGGAGATTGTAGAGCACTACAGGCTAAGCGGGGACATACTACAAGAACTCACTGAGCTCTGCTGCCCTCAACTCAGTCCCAGAGCCAACAGAGGGAAATCCATCCCAGTGGAAACAAAGGTATGTGTAACCCTTAGGGTACTAGTTACAGGTACTTTCCAAAAGACCAACTGGGGACATGATGGGGGTCTCACAGGCATCTGCTTCCAGGGTACTCCACCAGCTCCTGGATGCCATGCTGCCACATGCCAGTGAGCACATTTCTTTTCCCTTCACCCCTGAGGGGAGGGCCAGCAATATACAACAGTTCTACTGTGTAGCACACTACATTGAGGTACTGGGTGCCATAGATTGCACTCACGTATACATCATGTCACCAACCGATGATGAGGGTAGGATCTACATCAACCACAAAGGGTACCACTCCATCAACTTCCAGGTCATGTGCAATGCCCAGGGCATTTTAATGAATGTGTGTGCTGGCAGCCCTAGCAGTTATCATGACTACCATATATGGCATGCACCACAGCTGTATCAGATGTTTGCTAGGGGGGGCATCCCCACATGGCCATTTACTGGGGGATGCTGGCTATGCACTGGAACCGTGGATGATGACACCCATCAAAAATGCACACACCCACTGAAGAACACCATAATGAGACATGCACACAAACTAGGAATATCATACAGCATGTATTTGGGCTTCTGAAGTCATGGTTTCAGAGCCTCAATATATCTGGTGGAGCCCCACAGTACTCTCCAGCCACATGTGCAGATATGTTCACAGTATGTGCCAGACTACACAATATGATCCTATGGAAACAGCTGCAACAAAATCAGCAAAGGGAAGGGATACCCAGCCCCCCCACCAGTGCCTAAGTCAACACAGCCACAGTCACAGGAGGACTCAAAGGAGGAGCCCCCTGATGATGTCCCTGTAAGCAGACATAGCCATGCTCAGTACGCCCTGGCTTTGGCTAAGAGACAATGCATAGCACATTCACTGACAACCTAGGGCCCTAGGGACTGACACCTTACTCCTAGTCATATACATATATTAAAATTGTTGATGCCAGGCAACTCACACAACCTGTACCTATACATGTATTGGCTGTGTACCGCTTGCATCACACAGAATCATCCCTGAACTACAGTCCTGTCAACTGCTACATTCGCAAGGTAAGTCTCTAACCTGCACACTGCTTGTAAGGATTACTATAATATGGTATCATATGCATAGATCTACTGCATTTATGCAAGGAAATATAGTGGGCTATGTGGACAGAAGTAACATCCACATGGAAGTACAGATACTCAGTCCAATAGTATGTGTTCCCTAATAATCACTAGGCCTCATAGTTGGAATTTTCACTACATCGGTCAAGGCAGATATTAAACAGTGTGGTCACATGATATTTAGACTACTGTCTATCCCAGCAGATCATGTGCTGTTGTTCTCCTACCTCCAACATAGCAGTTCTGCCATATAACTGCTTTAACAGTAAGTCAACAATGATATAGCAGCAGACTAGATCTCATGGCTGTAACATAGAACTTGATCACACATTGTATGTCACATGTAATGCAGGAATAACAATGTACATATTTATGCTGTTGACTGTGTGGCTCAGAGGACTAGGGAAATTAGCATGGGTGATGGTGCTGATGCTTCTAATCTGGAAGTAGGCACACCTTTTGCATTTGAGGTATTGTTATGTTGTTTTCACAGGCTGTCAGTCTGTGTGTGGTGTAACATTATGAACCTCAGTCACATATTAAGTACAGCAGACAGCTGGGGAATGCCGTGGACATTTTGAATAATGTGTAGTACTCAGAAAAAGGGACAGATATGTCAATGTGTGTTACATACTTCTCAAACTGTTAGTGCGAGAAATCCATTCAAATCTCGACAAAATGGGGGACAAAGGCCCAGAAATAGGGACATAATGTTAAATACTGCTCTCATAAACTTAAACAGTTGCTAGAATAACAGGTTTGTTTCAACAGACATTTTCTGAAGGGTTTGAAGTCAGAAACTCATATGTATGTCACTATGTAGTGACTTCAGTTCTAAGTTCATCCAAGTGATTTGCCAGAAAACAGACCAAAACTATGAGCCAATACTCTGTACATTCTGAAAAACTCTGGACAATTGAGAGGTATAATCTGTAATACACAAAATCACGGACTGGAGTACAGGTAGGTGTGACCTGGAGTCACTTTATAAGTACTGACAGTCAAACTGGGCATGTCCAAACACAGTTAAAATGAGAGCAATTCCAATGAGAGGCCAGTTATGAACTGCTCTTTAAATATGGAAGTTATGGGACAGGTTGCAGAAATGTCGTGTTTCATATGTAGTGGGGACAAGGGAGTGTTGTTGACGCAGACAGTGTGGGTGTACTGGACATGTATGAGTCCAGACGTATCATATGTGGCATCATGAAGTATGAGGTCACCGACAGTCTGAGCCTGTCCTTTGTGGTCACACAGTGTGCGTTGTGGTTCTGCTTTGCATGGGTGGCTACTTTTGTCACTTACCATGTCTCCTCAGCATCACAGCAACACTATGTGCTTCTTTTAGCTGAGGAGGTACTGTCTACATGTTAGGGGGGCATCCTCATCCCAACTGTCAAACAGCACTGTCCACCTGTTATTATACAGCCTGCTAATGACAGTTGTCCACCAGTCAGGTTTGCTGAGCCATGATGAGCCTCTGTCCCTCCTATCACATACAGTTGAGTTCATGCAGTTGTAATTCTGCTGACATAATGCATAGGTGTAGAGCTCTGGATACTTGCCTGTCCCATCTGAAGGGGGAGGTGCAGTCATGTTATGTCAACCATCCCACAGAAGGTAATAAATGGCTGTCTTGTTATATATGTCTGTATTGTCTGCGGGGAGGGGGGTACATGCCAGTAGTTCTAAGGGGATTGATCTATGGCCACATCCCATCATGGAGGACCTCATATTGGGGGTGGGTTGTACTGGTCACCCTTATTGGGAAACATATGGTGCACTATGTTGGTTCCCCATGTGGGGATGTCACAGCATTGCTGCAGGACATTGTAAGTAAGGACCTGAACCATCCTTTGAGCAAGTGAGCTGCAGCATGACTAAGCAACACATTGTGCACATATTACACTTCCCTAATGTGTTTGTCTGCGCTCTCTGCAAACACCTTGCATGACTCTCCTCCTGAAACATGCTGGAAGTAACTGCAATGCTTACTTGCACAGAGGATAACTAGCATGTAGTGCCAAGCAGTGTCCCCAGATCTCTGAGTCATGTCACCTGAAATGCCATGATAAGAGTTAGCATGGATACAAGCACTGACACTGTCATATACCCAGTGACACTGGACCAAACAGTGCTACTTTTGCTCATGATCAGATCATGCCTATCAACTGTAACCAGAGGAGCCCACTGACTGTTACACTACGCAATGGATGTCAATCATATATTTCATTCTACCAACCATGGCCTGACAAGGTGTATGACAATATTAGGCCAGCAGGCCTTGCTGGAAACTGTGTACATCATGTACAGAGTGTTATGTTAGCTGGTGGATAGTCCAGTGTCTGACAGTCATACTCTGGGTAGATAGCATTGAGAGACCTATGTTGCAATGACGCTAGTCACCAGTGGGGTTCACCATCCTCCATTATCGGTGAACCCCATCTACCTATTCCCTCTCTGCAGTCATAGCCACTGTCAGTGACTTTTGACTGAGTGCAGTAACAGGTGATTGCATATTGGGAGCTGTCACAGACTCCCACACAGAACCAACAGTTATCCAGGATGGCCTAAGACACTGTCAGTTGTACTTTGAGACACTGACAAAGACTACCTGCCAAAGAACACACAATACTATCCTGTGGAAAATCATCCACCCCTGCAAAATATTGTAGAGTCTGCACACCACACAGTTGAGGCATTACATGTGGAGTTATGGACACAGAGAGTAATGCAGCCTTTGACTCTCACTGGTCAGTAAGGTTTGGGGATGCATTCACTGCTGTACAATCTACATAGACAGGCTTGGGATGTAAATCCCAGACTGTCACTGCTATACTGAATGTGGCAGTCATCACAGCTATCATTGTGTGCAATGGCACCCTTGCTGTTTCACTACACAAGCATATCGTACAACTGTAGCAGCCACACAGGTTCCATGGTACACCAATACACAGCATAGATAACATGTCCTATGGAGTCCGTGTCACAACAGTATATGTGTAGTCTGTCTCCTAAATGCTTTGGAGGGGATGTGTATAGCTCCATACAGGGAGGTGTTGGATCCCACTATGTACCTCCTGTGTATCCATGACAGAACTAACACATTTCATCTATTCTACACACCTACAGCATCATTGTGGTATACATAGTACATGCTGGAGAGACAGGAATATAACACAGACAGTACACCCTACATGAAACAGGCCCCCTCATGCATGTGAAGCACACATCTGCTGTGACACACATCATGTGCAGGTTACAAAATGGGATGCAGAACATAAAAATCATAACGGATATCAGGCAACTGTCTGTACTGGACACAGGATATTTGTAGATGGGTCATCTCCATCACCACAGCTTGCAGATGCATGACCTCCCAAAACCCTGGTGACATTTATCAAGTGTAGCAGACCTGTTCACAGATTAGGGATGCACAAGTTTGCTGAATGCCGTCATTGTTCTTGTTAGCCTGTTATACACATATGAACCTATGGAGCCATGCACTTATAGTGCTGCACTTTGCTGAAGACAATTTTCTGCTGTGCTGACATGCCATCCTGTGCTGCTTTATTGCCACTGTGTATTCATAGGTTTCCCCAACAGACTCCTGAAACAGAAACAGAAACAGGTCCATGACACACCTATCATCATGTAACTATACAGCCATTACAACATCATACAACATAAGGTACATAGAAGTCTGTGGCGTACTCACGACAAATACCAACATACAGTATCTGTCGTTAATCACTACAAGTGGCATGGCAAAACAACACTGCATTACACAAGTACATGTTAACTAATATAGTCACCCTGTACATCAGACACATAGCTTCATTTCCCTGCATCGATGGCGAGGATGACAGGGATGTGGCACAGGTATCATCACTTGCACAGGGTGTTATGTGGGGGTACAGGAGGCCTAGGCTGACCCAAATTGTTGACAGTATGTGTGTTAGTCAGGAAGAGAAGCAGGTAAGATGGACTATGGAAAGGTGATGTGTGTGTCTGTAGGTGATAAGCATTTGACAGTGGCGTGTGAGTGTGTGCGTGTACACAGTCAAGCTCAGTGCTATCCCTACATATGTGCATGTTGGACAGATTTGGACCATACATGGTAGAGTTGACATCTGGCCTCAAACACAGGAACTGGCTCTGCCAGCAGTTGCACTGACACCTCCATGCCCAAGGTCAGATGCTGTGCTAGTACCTGACGGTGACTGCTGACTGCTGGGGCCATGTACCCCATGGGAATGCCCTGGACCATGAGCCTATGGCCTGCCATATCATGGTGTAGACAGCACACTCCCCTCTGTATTGATGGATGTACTGCCATTACTGGAGCGTGATTGTGCATGGCCACATGTACTCTCAGCAGATGGGGTTGCTGACCTACATCCACGAGTCCAATGCTCAACTCCAACCACACATTCCAGCATAGACAATGTGCAGTCCAAGACAGACACTGTCTCAGCCCACCTTCTGTACACTGCATCAGTCATCTGATCCAGGGTGTCCCCAATGTGGTGGAGGCAGTCACACATACATCTGGTGTTCTGTTTAGAACATGTCTGTGCCTTCATGGCAGCCTGAAACATGCACTGAGTGACCTGTGATGTGACAACTACAACAGGTGGCAGGTGGACAGCAGGCCTCTTACAAGCACCCCTGTCAATCTGCCTGTGTGGGACCCCCCACCAGCTTTCTGACTATGGCCAGTGTCTACACTCACTGGATCCATAGTTGCCACACTTTCCTGTTCAATGTCCCCACTCTCTGACTGTCCAATATGTGTGGCCTCCAGGGACTGGAAATGTCGGAGCATACTGACTGTGTGTAGTGACAATGGATAATGCAGAAGAGAGATGTCTACCTCTGGGACAGATTCAGCTCCCAACACCCCTACCTGTGCCTCACTGTGGCCAGCATTATCATCAGAGTCCAAAGAGACACTGACATCAGGTTGTGTAGGGGACAGAGATGAACTCCCCCCCCAGGTCACCTGTGATAAGAAAGTTAAAAGCAGTACATGAATTGCTGCACTATTGTGTATGAAAAATCCACCAAAACTCATAATAACAAAGACCCACAACTGGATTAGTGTTCAAACCTTTTTCTTCTCTGATTTCATCGAAAATAGACTTCCTCAGAGCAAAATACACACTCAACTAAAGACCTTTATAACAATCACTTGTGATTCCCCCCTCTAAGATTCTTATGTACCTGTTCCAGAATGGAAAATAAAAATTCTACCATACACATGAAATTATGTTTAAATAGAGCATTATTCTGGCCCTTAACTTTAATGCAATATAAATGCTCCTTAACAAAACAGTGTCATGCTTAACAGGAGCAGGACTACGGCCTTGGCCAGTACCTGAAGAACCTGTGAAAATTTGAGGGTGAGGTAATGTCAGTACCAATACGTGTTGCAGCACAACAAGGTAATATGTCCATATATCTCACATTTACAGTAGCTACTGTGTTACTTGTTCTATTGGTCACATTCTGAGTATGAGAGTACAAGTGAGGTAAAACCCTCCCCAAAAGAAAAAAAGACCTGACACCTACATAAAAGTATGCACATCCTGACACACTGACTGCTAAAGTATTATAATGATGATCTCAGTAAGCTTACCTGCATGATTCCTCTGCTGTGGAAACTGTGGCACCCACCTCCATTATGTATGGTATGATGGATGCCTGGGAGCTCTTGTGTGTGCCTAGGTATACCAAGAATTCCTTAGTGGCCATGAGTTGTTGTTCTGCTGTAGACCCTCCACCGGTGACTGCATGATCCCTGGCTACATCTGTTGCTCTTTGTCGTGCAGCACTGATCATGTCCATTGCATGGTATTGAACTTGCTCATATGTCCTGCTCTGATGGCCCATGCTTCCACATCACAGACAAGGTCTGACCACAATGCAGACCGCTGTTCTCTGTTTTGCCTCCCCCTGGACAGTAGGATGTGATGATGTTGCCTTAGTCCTTCCAGTATAATTTCATTTTCTGCATCAGAGAAGGGTGCATGGCATCTAGGGTACATGATTCCTGAAAGATAACAAAAGGGGAATACATTACCGAATCACATAAGTGGAAGTACACTATGTAGAGATACAGCAAGGACAATATGTCTGGCATTATCCACTGGTTGCTCACACATGTCATACTCCACAGTGTGCAAACACACTAAGTGTGTAGATACAACTGATAGTAACAATAGTCAGGGATTCTCATGTGTGCCATGACAGATACTGCTGTATGATCAAACATTCACCACTCGAGTCTACTGTGGTATGTCCCCTACGGGCAACCCCCTGATAATACGTCATAAGAACAGTGCCACACAGTTAGTAGTGTGCTATTACAACCACTATAAAGGGATAGTCCAAAAAGACCAGTGTGCCACAATGACATCAGACAATGCACCCTTGATGCATTGTATGTCCTGTGTAGGTATAAGACAGCAGGAGATCAATGACATGTCATTAGCACGGGTCTATCACAGGCTTAATGCTGTAATCCCTAGTCCTCATAAGTCTATTCACTCATCTACATCCTGTTGTATACAAAATCAGTTACATACCTGATGGAGTGTAGTACTCATCTGTTGATATGTGGCAATAGTAAAGTTTTCACAAAGGTATGCTTTGTGTCAGGAAATTCTCATACAGACTGGTTCCCTATAGCCAGCTGCTTGCCTTTTAAGCATGCTTCTCATCAGCAGATGATTCCTTCTAAACCAATCCGTGGCTCTGAAATGCTAACTGCAGCTAACACAGCTGATTTGCACTATCATCAGCCAATGACATGTAACCATTGTACAATATATAAGGCCTTCATGTAAATTAGGGCCCCTTTCTGATATGCAGTGCTGGACATTACTGGCATGAGGAGTCTACATTGTTACAGAGAGTAGATCTGTAGCAGAAACCTTTACATAGAAATGTGTGTGCTGCAGGTAATGGACATAGGCAGCGAGTGTGAACACTCTGGAGGACAACAACCAGTAGGAGTAACTGTGGGAGCTGTGTCAGCCTTGTTGTAGAGGCAGAGCCAGAGTGAAGCTACCCTTTCCTCTCCAAATAAGGCATGTGTTTAAGCTAAGTATGTTAGGCAAAAGTGTCACTAACAGAGTACTAGGCAGCATGTTTGGTGTGTCCTTGGGTAAGATGGACCCAGGACTGTGTGTGGTAAAAAGGTACTGCTGGTGAGCAAGTAACAGACTGAGCTACTGATTCACTGCTGCAGCAGGTGTATTTGCAGGATATATATGCACACATTTATTATTTATTTATTTATTTTATATTTGTTGACCGGGATAGTCTGACTGAATACATGTCCATTTTCAGCAGAGGCCCAGGGAGAAAAGCTCCAACATAGATACATTAGAAAAAATGTTACATATAGTAAAATATTTATGAGAAAAAAACTTACAGACTTGTTCAATAGATATAGATACAACAAATACAACAAATACAGAAATTCTTTTTACAGACTTTTCTTTTTACAGACTTGTTCAATCTTGCTAGATTTAGATACAACAAATGCAGATTTTAAATTTAGTTTATATCCATACATCCTGTTGTGGTTACAGGACTCATACCTCAGGTAAACATTTACAAATGGCATTCATCATAATAAAGGCATCTATTTGTAGAGTGACTCAGTCAAACAAGTATAGAGTTAGATCATTTCCATAATTAAAAAAGGTTTAGTTTCTCTACTAGAGTGAGCCAGAGGATGTTAGTACCCCAGTTTAAAGGAAGGTGCTAATCAGGGCTAGAACATGGACATAGCCAATGTGATTTGAAATGGAGTTTAAGGTTCTTTTTGAATTGGGCTAAAGACATCGCAGGAGTACGGTTGGGAGGGAGTTCCATATTTTACCTATAGCATTAGCGAATAGAGAATTACCAGCTAAATTATAAGATTTGTTTGTTTGGCAAGTAGTCTATTTGATGAGCCGAGTAAGCCTAGATTGCTGTATGGGATGATTATATTTTCCAGTGCAGGGGTGTTGCCTGGTTGTTTGAGACTTTTATATCTTCTATAAGTTGGTTTAGCTGGAGAAAGTGTGGCAGTTCTATCCAGCCAAGGTCTTTTAAGTTAAGGCAGTGGTGTGTCCTATAGGGCGTGCCAGTTGCAAATCTGGTGATGATTTTAGGAACTGGAGAGTTTGCTGAGGTCAGATTTGCTAAGGATAGTAAGCATGGGAGAGGCATAAAGAAGGGTAGACAGAAGATGAGAGCAGGCAAACGTTGCTCTACCCATTGGAGTTAGGAAGGATTTTATCCTGTACAGTGGCCCAAGTTTATTGTTTATGGATTTAATGGTTTGGTTAACACGCATGTCAAATCTAATACTGTTATCAATAATTACTCCTAGGGTTTTGTATAGGGGTCTGGGGAGATGATGGTGCCATTGTTAGATTTTATGGTAAAGGATGTTGCTGAGGATTTACGAGTGGGAGAGAAAAGTAGTAGTTTGGTTTTGTTTGGGTTTAAGATCAGGTGACGATCAGAGAGACAGTTTTCAACTGTGCTGAATGTATTCTGGGTTGTTGAAACTAGGTTTATTGGAGAGGTGTCAGAACATACTAGTGTAGAGTCATCTGCATATTGAATGCAGGTAGTGTCTGGGATGGCTGTGTGGAGATTATTAATAAAGACTGAAAAGAGAAGAGGTCTTAATATGGAGCCTTGGGGAACTCCTATGGTATTAGGCAACAGGCAAGAGAGCTTGTTCTGCCATAGTATCACTTGTTCTCTATCAGTGAGGTAGGCATGAAACCATTGGAGAGCTTGGTTATCTAAGGATAAGGTTTTCAGAGTGTGGATGAGTAGCTGATGGTTAACCATATTGAAAGCTTTGGACAGGTCCAGAAAGAGGGCTGAAGATATTTTGTTGTTATTCAGAAACTACTTACTTTCTCACCCACTAACAAGACTCTTCCCCCCACCTTCTCTATTACATCCTCCAATGGAATCACTATATCACCAGAAGCTCACACAAAGCTATTAGGTGTTACCATTGATAACTCCCTTAAATTTGACACCCATTTCAATCTAACCATCAAATAAAAAGCTTGGCTCTCTATAAAGTAAAACACTTTCACCTCATGCTAAAATTACAATTGCCAGCACACACCTACTATCAACTCTTTTCTATGCCTCCCCATTTTACAAACCTAAACAAGACAACCCTAACAAACTTGCTTCTTGTTACAATCACATAGCTAGAGATGCCACAAATTCCACCACCTTTAGACGCACACACTGCACTAACTGAAAAACTAGGGGTGGTAGAGTTTTCCAGCCAACTCCATTTCAACCAACTCAAAATGGCTCACCAGATACTGTATCACCTGAGAGAAAAACACCAGCTCTGAAAACATCATTCACCCCTATATTAACCTGCAATCTTTACGCTCCTCCAATAAGATCTTAGCTCAAACTACCAAAGCCAATAATTCTGCTGGGGATTCTATTCTCAAACTTTGTAGGTAAAATGTGGAACTCCTACCCACCATGCTCACCTCAGAACCTTCACTCCTACAATTCAAAAGCTTAAACCCCATCTCTCAACTCTCTGGCAATGTCCCCTGTTCCAAACCTGATTAACCACTATCATTTACCACCTCACTATCCGCTTTTAACAAGGCTTTTTATATGCTGCTGTTATTTTTTTCCCAAGATGTAATGTATCTTTATATTGTATTTAGAACTCAACTATCTTCCTTTTTTTGCATTAACAATGTTCATATGTCTGTTATGTACCTGGAGCTTTTCTCCCCGGGCCTCCGCTGAAAATGGACATGTATCCAGTCGGACTCTCCCGGTTAACAAATGTAAAATAAATAAATAAATAAATAAAATAAAGATTTTGGTTAATTACATTGGTAAAAGAGAGGAGGGCAATAGACATACTGTGGTGGGGTCTAAAATCATGGTTGAGTTGGTCAGGATTTTATTCTGAGTGAGATAGTATAGAAGTTGTTTGTGCATACACTTCTCCATGATTTTGGCAAGTGATGACACTATGGCTATCAGTCTATAGTTAGATAGTTCTGTATATGTGCCACCTTTATAGAGTGGTATGACGTAGGATATTTTCCAAATGGAGAGGATGGTAGCTTCTGTTATGGTTCTGTTGATTAAGATAGAGATGTGGTATGCTATAGCATCTGCAGCTTTTTGCAGGTATTCAGCTGGGAGATGGGGTATGCTATAGCATCTGCAGCTTTTTGCAGGTATTCAGCTGGGAGAAGGTCGGCTGAGAGGGTAGTTGGCTTTAGTTTGTTGAGTAAGGATCAGAAAAGGGATATAGAGACTGGTTGGAAGTTAAAAGAGAGTAGAGAGTTGGGTATGGCACTATTAACTGTAGAGCCACTAGGAGTTAATTGACTAGAAAGGGACTGGATAGTCTCTGTGAAGAAACAATTGAAAGTATTTGCCACTTCTTCAGAACTTTTATGACAGGAAGCTGCAAGGGTAGGAGTGGAGGATTGACCTGGATGAAGAAGATTGTTTATATCTGAACAAAACTTTTCAGGGTTGTTTTGATTTTTCTGTTGTAGATGGCAATGGAATTTTTTTCTCAAGTATGATGGATTTTTTTGTCTCATTCCTTAGCTGCTGGAAATTAATGTGGTGTAGAGGGGCTTTAGTAGTGCGCCACTTGGCCCATGCTTTATTTCTGAGTATGATTTTAGATTTGGAGTCTTTTGAAAGCCATGGGGTGATTTTTGTTTTAGTTCTGATTGACTGTTTCGAAGCATGTGAATCAAGTATGTTTAGGAATTTAGTATTAAAGTATACTACTGCCTCATCAAGGGGAAGGTGTTTTAGCTCTGACCAGTTACATAATTTGAGTTCAGTTTGGAATTTTGTGGGGTTGAAACTCTTCTTGCTTCTGACAGACTTATAGGTGGGCAGATGGGTGCTGACTGTCTTGTATTTAATTATATATGTAATGAGGTGGTCACTCAGGTCGTTGGGGAGGCTCATACATACAGGCTGTAACATACATTTTCTACATCCATCAGTATGTGCATGGTTTATATGATTGTATGTGTGCACCAGGATCCCAGATGAACATGTATTTTGCCATTAATGCCTAAGCAGGTGTCTTTCTACATGTTGCTGCTGAAGGGCACATTTACCTGCTATCATAGGCCTCACTTACATCCATTATTATGTCCCTGGCTTTCTAGCGGTGTATTATTACACCAGAGGGCAAGGTACACTCCCATTTTTAATCTTTTTAATTCAATTACTCTTTAGTCAAGTTTGTGCAGCATGGCTTCCAGCTTCACTGAAACACGCTTAATGACTAATTGGTAATTACTATGTTTTCTTTAAACCACTTGTTTCAAGTAAGAGTTGTGTGGTGTGGCAAGTTAATTCAGTGTTCTGCAGGTGTGATGGTCTTTGGTTTGAAATATGGGAAGATGTTTATTTTGTAAGTGTGTATTGCAAGTTTAAAAACATATATACTAAATATAGTTCTATTTAGCTGAGCTTAGCGAAGCTGCGTGATGTGGTGTGACAAGCAGCAATGTGCTAAAAAATATAAAGAAAAGAAAAATGGGGAGATAGGAAAGTAGTAAAATGGGGTGCAGTCAGGGGGAAAACATGGTGAAAGGCAGGTAGGGATGTGCAGGAAGGGTGTAGGAAAGAACAATAGCTGTCCATTTCCTGTACCGCAAAAACTGTGCACTTTGACAGAATGCGTACATGACTTTGAACTCTTAACCCCAGAGAGAGGGGTGAGGGCAACATAACTGCATTATCAAGCCAATTGGACCAAATTGCGAGTGTCCAGTGGACATGTGTGCAAAATGGAAAGCTATGCATGGGACAATTTTGTTTGGGGGGGACATTCTTTTTAAGGTGAGTGTGGAATATTGGGAAGGTACATAGGTACATGTGGGGGAGGTAAGTTGGGTAGGTTAGGATGCATTTGCAGACAGATAAGACAGCAGACAGGGGTGGTGTGTGATACATGAGGGGGGTGAACAGCTTGGATAGGGAGGGTGTTGTGGAATCCAAGTCCCATGTGCTTCCAGACAGCAGCAGTGTGACTCACATCCCCACCAATGGGATTGTCGGCAATGATCCTTCACTGCCCTAAGGATGGCAGTGCTGGAAGCTGGACACTAGGGTGAGGCTGCCCCACTAGGTTAGCCAGCATGCCCTCAATCCAGTGCAGGTGGTGGTCAAACCCACGGTAAACTATCCTGTGCACCAAGACCAGCAGCTCATCTTGGGTGACAACCCTCCCTCCAACACCACTCTCAGAGGAGGGCCTGGTCCTGTCCTGTGGGGCAGTACTACCCAATGCTGCAGGTTGTGCAGGGGCAACAGAGGGGGCACCACCAATCGGGGTCCCAGATGTGCTGAGACCCAGTGCCATGACCTGTTGAGGCAAGGTAGGTGTATCAGCTGGAACCAGCCTACCTTGATGTGCTGTGGTGAATGAGGTATAGCAATAAGTTAAGGCTAGTAAAAACCAAACCATTGTTAGTATTAACAAAATGGAACTTCATTTTAGTTCATACAAATACATATTAATGTATAGTATGTGTAACACAACAGTAAATAACATAACAGTCAGTATGGTAAAAGCATGCCAGTAAAAAGTAAACCATAAGGGCATCAAAATGGTTAGTTTAACAAAGTATGTTAATAGTGAATCATAATAACACATAACAATAATACACCACATTTTGCAAAAATATAGATAGTTTAAAAGCATATGTTAATATTAAATCACAATAATAATACATAACAATATTAAATAAATGAAGATAAGGGATGAGGAGAGAGAGAGAGAAACAATCCATTACTGACAATGCAGACTAGATCCCTATAAACAGTGATAAAAAATACTCTACAGGTGCGTAGTGTCAGTTCTGAGTACAGTGACTACAATTCTCCTACGGCTGATGTAGCATGTACATACCTCTCAAGCTGTTAGCAAGGGTCAGTATGGACCAAGCAATAGCAAATGCAGGTACACAACTACATAGAACACTTTCACATAATGTGGATATCGATAACTACCAAGGTGCACTGTAAGCAGATTTGGTAATACATTGCATTCCAGGTAATCAGTTTTCTGGTAATCCTGTGACAGACAGATTAGGCAGTTTTAATTGCATTATGTGAAATCATGACACCTGAGCGGCATGTTTGTGTACAGTACATAAACTAGATGTTTGTCATGTCTTAGTTGGCAGGCATGGGAATAGAACCCAATAACTGTGACTGCAGGGGATATCTGCAAAAAATGTAACTTTATTGCTATTGCTGATAACTCTATGTGAAATGTTAGCACAATCATATATGCTCATGACATGTGCTGCCTCAACCATATACCATATACCATTTGTCCCTGGAGTGGGAGAAAAAGAGAGCATTATGTGACTGAATCTGTTTTGCATTCTAGAACTTTTACAGTGTTATGCTTGACTGCAGTGACAGTAGAACACACATGCATGGCATACAGCCATACTGCATTTATTGAAACAAGTTACTTTAGGAAACAAATATGCTGTTTAACACTTTATTTGTATTGCTGATACGTGTCTGTGAAATGTAACTACAATCATATCTGTTCATAACATGGGCTACCTCATCCATATTACTTTTGTTCCGGGAGTTGAAGAAAAAGACAGCATTATGTGACTGAATTCATTTTGCATTCCAGAACTATTACAGTGCTATACCTGACTGCAGTGACAGTAGAACTCACACGCATGGAATACAGCCATACTGCATTTATTAAAACAGATTTCTGTAGGAATCAACAATGCTGCTTAACATGTCATTGGTATTGCTGATAAATGTCTGTGAAGTCCACACAATATCTGCCCATAGAGTGGGCTACCTCACCCATATACCTTTATTACCTGAAGTAGGAGGAACAGAGAGCATTATGTGACTAATATTGGCCTGGAGACATCCTTGGACCATACTGTGAGTCAAACAATAGTTTTCAGGAAATTAGTTTTGCATTCTACAGCTATTACAGTGTTACACTTGACTGCAGCAACCTTACCATAGACAAGTAATGCATACAACTCTACTGTAATGTATGACAACACAATCCTGCTGTACATCATTTTGCTTACCGTTATTGATATTATTTATTGTTTACTGCAATACAGTTGTTATTGTTCATTTATTGCACTACAGTTCTACTTGCCCATTTATTACACTACAGTTCTACTTGCCCATTTATTGCACTTCAGTTTTTATAGTGTATACTTTATTATAGTAACTCCTTTACTCTTTCTTGCTTATTACACTACAGTTAGCATAATAAATTTGTACTTACCACACTCATAGCGCAACTTGGCCAAGCACCTGGCATGGGACTTGATATTGCAAGCCCCTCAGCTGCAGCTGTTGAGAGAGAAACACACCATTATGCATATCAGTTTTGCAGACATTCAGCTTGCATATTGGTAAAGAAGAGGAAAACATACTTACAAACTGGTGGGGCATTCCCAGCTCTGGCTTCTTGGACCCAGATGTCCAAGGTTCCCCTCTTTCTACTCTTTAGGTCATCATCATGGTGACAACATTGCTCACTTGTGTGGGTGATACCAGTAATACTGCTGAGTTCCCAGGCCAACTGGTCCTGGGCCTCAGCCTTACACTCTGAGCACTGGAAACTGCCCTGAAGCAGCCTGGGTTCATGATTTTTTACCAAAAGCCCAACAAAGACCCTGGACTCCTGAACACCCCATCTCTGCTCCTGAAAGTGTGCACCTTCACCAGCACTGCCTGTCATATCACCAGTTGATCAGACTCCAAAGACTTTTGCAGAATTCCCACCTATTGTACATAATATTGGCTGTTTTCCCACCCTTACACATCATTGAGCAACATTCAAAAAAAGTGTCACATTGCTTAGCATCATGCAAACCAGCTAAGTACAGCTAAGCAGTGTGAAAACTTGCACAACCAAGGTTTTAACTAAGCTTAGCACCAAGCAAATACAAGATGCCATTAGTATGTTTAAGCAGTGTTCAGCACAATGTTGTAGTGCCATATTTCACAAATCTGTTTTTAAAATTAAACATATATAATCAATTAAATTATAAACAATTTGTCACTGCTACAGACTAGAACTCGGGACCTAATAAACATTAGGTTGTATCTCTACCCATTTAGCTATTGGATATTATGAAGCTTGTATACCTTCACATATACTACTGGGCTACCTGCCATGTGAATGCACTTAAACATACCCAGACATAAATAATTAATTACACCTGGTTTTGTTTCTGCTTTTAAATGTCTAACAACTGTTGGCTATGTATGTATGAGCACCGTTTGGCGGAGCTCTGCCCCATGCTGCACAAACAACAATTAAAAAAAAACAGAAAAAATACAAAAAGGTTTAAAATAAGAAAAATACATAATTATGATAATTATTGACATTTGATTTCTATTTTTAGATGTCTGGCAGGTGTCAGCTTTCTATATGTAAGCACAGCTTGGCATTGCTGTGCTCTGCACCACGCCGCCCAAACATACAAAAAAAAAAAGAACAAAACTAAAATAAAATATTACACATTTGACCCAATTCACAGCAATTCAACAGTAGAAAGGAGCAGCAGAGGCCATCCACAACCACAGGTAATCTCTACACTTCTCCCTATACTGATTCAATAACCCTGTTCCTATGCTATCCCTCGGCAGCATGCCATCCTTAATATGCATGGTGAGCTGCCAAGAGGGAACTGTGGCTGTGTATATGGATACATTCCATGTAGGCTTTATATGGTGCTTATATGAAGTTGATTAAATCCTGAGGATTGTCTTTTATTACCACAAAATGTTACATCAAATGAACCTCTATCATATAGTACTAACATCATCCACTTCAATGTTGCCAGCATGAAACATTTTAGCCCATTAAGCAGCAGTATTTATTTCCATTTTCTCCTTCCGTTCCAAGATTGTTGTAGGAGGTGCCCAACTTCTCCCTAACAAATAGTTTAGACTTATTATGTTATCTTCCCTAAACTACATCTGCAAAATTAGGCACTAAATAAAAGACATGCCAGACCTAACACAAGGGTATGTTTTTTACTGTTGCTTGATCTGCAGAGAAAGGCACACCCCAGCAGAGTATCTATATACATATCACATTCATACCTGCATACTAGTGACTATATGTACTACAACGTCTACTTGCAGTGGCATGCAGATGCTGGAAAACTGAAACAGCAGCATTTAGCAGGAACAGGTGACCAACTCATCAAAGAAGAAAAGGAGAATAATGTGGAGCCCCAAAATGAGGGATAGTTGTTGTCCGACAGGATAGTGATGAGAACTTTGAGTGTATAATGCTGACATCTTAATTCACCCTTTGTTTCTCCCAACTACTTATGTTTTTGTATGCAATAAGGCACAAGGAGGTAAGTATGATAAAATATCACTGTAAGTAGTGATTTCTGCCAGTAAGGAGTAGAGAAAAAACACTGTATTAACTACAATGATTATTTACAGCACGTGCTGTATTCACAGCATACATAGCCAAGCCACAAAAAACTAGCATGTACTAACAATTATGTAGAGTGGACAGTAAGGAGTGTGATAAAACTGGGTTAAAGGGAGAAAAAGAAGTGGAGAAGGCAAAGAGGAGTAGGGAGAATGCATTAAAATGAGACAATGTAGAAAATAATATTGCTGGCTTAAAGTTATCAGAAAGGGGAGTGGATCTGTATGAGTGAAATTAAAAGAGAGTAAGCAAACGTCTGCAACATATGTGAAAAGAATACAAAATACACAAGATGGTTAGAGAGGGTAGGAAATCCATCATGTTATCGTGTAACAGGGACAAAAGCAAAGAGGCAGGAGTTTCAGAACCTAATGGAGGAATATCATATAATCACATATATCCATGTAAAATTTAGACAGCTTAAAATTAAAGTGGGAAGGATGTTTAAAAAGGAAGCAAAAAATGTGACCTGAGACAAATGCCTCAAGGGGTAGTATGCATGAGATTTACCACCAGTTATGGCTGACACACTGTATACAGCAATTCATATTTAAACCATGCTCTATTTCAGCTGATGACTTTCCAAGCAAGTACCTTAAAATACAAGCCAATAGCATTTCCTACCTTGTCTCAAGCCTTATAAATAGGTCAGTCCAGGAATCCCACATTCCCTCTGGCTGGAAAAAGCCACACATTATCCCTGTACACAAAGGAGGAAATTCAACAAACATTACTAACTTTAAACCAATAGCAATCTTACCCTTGCTCCTTCCAAAATACTTGAAAAATGTATTCAAAAACAAATTCCTGCAGGGGAACTGTTATCCTCCACACAACATGGCTTCTGACGTCCTACAGTACTAACACTGCATTTCTAGCCTGTATATACATACTATCAATTAATATGAGATAACGGCAAACTAGTCTGCTCCTTCTTTCCAGACTTGTCAAAAGCCATTGACGCAGTTTGTCACAACAAACTTCTACTTCAAATGTCCTCATTAGGTCTCTCTCAGACCACTCTTCTATGATTCAAAAGCTACTTATCCAATAAGTACCAGTCAGTAAAATGGCACTCCACCATCTCTCAGTACCTCCCAGTGTATCAGTGTATAACAAGGTTATATCCTTGGTCCTCTCCTCTTCAATATTTTCACCAACTCCCTCCACATATCCACACAACAGGCCTCCCTAATACAAGACATATGATTCCACACTCATTTGCATGTCTGACATGGCACACTGCCAAAAAGTTACTCCAGAAGCTTTGACAGCAGCTGAAATATGACTTTGTAACTCACAACTCATGTTCAGTGCTACAAAAAATGTACTACTATTTTTCCCTAATCTATCTCCCACTGAAAAAAACAAAATTTAAAGTTCTCTGTTTTGTTAATGCAGCCATTGATGTCCCTCCTCATAGGAAATTATTAAGCATGATAGTGGGTGACATTCTTAAGTTCAATCTGCAAATACAAAATTGCATAAGAAAATCTCATCAAAAACCAGGGATGATTTATACAGGCAAAAACGTTATTACTGATACAACTAAAGTTAAACTTGCCTCTAATTATCTTTTCCCCACTCTTCTTGATGGTGTTCCCATCCTTACTAACCTTCAAGCATCACAAAAATGCTACAACAAAGTTGCTAAATTTGCAGCAAATATACCTTTCAGAACCCACCACTGTATAGCACTAAAAGCCTAAACTAACAAATACACAGCTTCTTACCACCTACCAAAATTATGTAAAATCTGTCTGCTTGTCCAGCATTAAATAATATTCTTTACAACTATGTTGGCAGTCAGTCATTATGATCCAATGACTAAAAACACCTGTGTGTTCACAAACTTATGAAATCTGCTCAGCATTGTCTATACTCGTACTATGTTAGTAAGGCCTGGAACTCCTTACCTGTATCCATCAGATCAATACCCTCCCTTCCATCCTTCAAAAACATTCTGAAAGACTTCCTGGCCAAAGACTAGATCTGTTCTTGCTCAATACCAGGGAAAACTACATCCCTAAATGTGAACAAGTACCTATTCATTACCTTATATCTCCTTACTCTCCCTTCTCACACACTTCCTAACTTCTATCAATTTCTCTCTCCTGGCTTTTTCTCTAAATATACCATAATCCTACTTTTCTCTCACTTTATATTGCAATTCTTAAATGTATTGTACTAACTAACCTTTAATTTCTCTATAAACTGGCTAAAATGTATTTAACTATTAAATCATTACCAACTAACCTGCAGCTATTATTAACCAATATATTCATATTATGTATAATTTGGTATAATTATTTAAACTGCATTTTTGTATTATTTTTAAAAACTGCAGAATTATTGTTCTTAAAATGTTGTTTAATATTTTAGAGCTTTCCTGCCTGGACCTCTACAGAAAATAGGCTGCTTCTCATTTGAACTTTCTTGGTAATCAAATATCAATAAATAAATACAAATATTTGGCATCATTCTACACTCAAAGTTTCAATAAAGGAAATAGACTATGTAAGACCAGTGCTAGAGATGTACACATCCTAAAGCTGACTATTATCACATGATTAGGGATTGCTTCAAGACAAAAAGGTAGTTGGAGCAGATCTTATCACAGTATATGTCATTTCTCATCTCAGATATGCAGCCTTCTAGCTATTAGCTTACAAAATTAAAGTTTGTGGGATGTCCTGTCTGGCATATTATTGGACTACTTGGGTTTCAGCAATGATTCTACTTTACATTTAAATACTGGAAAACAAGTCCTATGGGTTGTATAAAGGAGATAAACTATATATATATATATATATATATATATATATATATATATATATATATATATATATAAGTATGTATACATGCATCTACACACACACACACACACACACACACACACACACACACACATATATATATATATATATATATCACACACACACACACACACACACACACACACACACACACACACACACACACATCTGCACTTCTTTACACAGCTTAGGATAAATGGCATTTCTTGTAAGAACTCTGGTTTCTATCTGCAGTTTTTAAGTTTAGTAAGCTACCATTTTTTCTGCCATTTGCTTGTACATTTTTCACCGTCATGTTACGCCATCAAAATATATATTAATTATCTTCACATAAGCTATGTATTGCGAGCTGAGAAAGGTATTTTCTGTCACTATATATGTGGAATGATATTAGCATATGGTTACTTTACTTTGCCCACATAAAAGCATTACTTAATATTCTATACAACTCACATAGCACCTGCATGACACAAAATGCAGTGCTTCTATCTTTTTCCTTTAAACTCCACTTACTGAAATTCTTGTACATCATCCTACTGAGTTTAAGTGGTGTTTGGCAGAAGAAAGAAAGCACAAAAAAGCATATGTTAAATATAATAACAATAGAATTGTCAATTCTGATATTCTGCAGTCTAGATATGACAGCTGAAAATATTTAGCAGGAGCCATATTCTTGGATGTGCATTTGTTACTGTTGTAACACTGATTAATTTTATTGCTATATTATCTAACACTCTCAGCTGTTTGTTTTTTTTTTATGAATGTACTAATTATTGACATTTATAGTTATTATTTATTACTTTTGCCATGGTTGTGTCTCAAAATATTAACAAAAGGTTCAGCTAAGTGTAAGCAAATAACCTCACAATTTCTGAAGTGAGGACTTTAGACAGGGTGTAAGCTACCCTTGCTCCAACTGCCCAAGTAAAGTTAGGAGCAACATATTTGAGTTCAAATCAAAACAGCCCTACATGGCACAGCTTGCATAAAATCAAATTATTTACATAACCCATTTTTTAAGCACAGATGACGTCAAAGACTGAAAATTAAAGTTGCTGTTGCAAACAATCTAATTATCTAGGTATAGTGCAAATTATATTTTTCATATTTAGGACTACTTGTCTCTCAAGTCAGAGACCCTGTGCCTGTAACAGGCATATCAGATTAGAGAATCCTGGGTGCATTGATGACAGTTGTACGATTCAGAAACAAAACTGCATTTGTGTCAGTCAGCAATCTGAGCACCACACTGTGAATGAATGCTGTTTAGAGCAGCAGCAGTGAATGGTGAGTGCCATTCATTCCACTGTGACATCCCTGGCACTGCTGTTACAGCTGTGCCAGTCAAGAGTTGGGGGGGGTAGCAATACAGACCTGTGTGCTCAACCAGAACACAAGTGAACAGGCATTCTGACCAAGGTAAAGAAGCAATCAGAAAGGTCCTCAGCATAGTTGTCTTATGTCCGACATATTTATAGTGCAGTCAGCTTTCAGGACGATTACAATGATTAACTGTTTCTCACAGAATAAGAAAATATGTGTCATACATGTAGTGTAGTTTATTCTCAGTGGTGGAGTTATGTCACATGACTGGGGTGTACAACAGTGTGTGGTTATTGTATGAAATGGGTGCACCCGTAGCAGATTGTGTGGGTATACATTTATAGTGAAGTTGGGGATCAGTTGGGGTTTTATTGCATGACAGCAGTGGACATATAGAAGATTGCATGCCTGCATATTTGTAGTACAATTTCCTCTCAGTGTGGGCTTATGTTGCTTGACACAGGTGCATAACATATCTGTGAGCCCCACATATTTATAGTGCCTGGTGATAGACCATGTTTACATAATGTGCAACACACCAGCACTGTACAGTCTGCTTTATGATGTGAAGGCACATACTTTAGGTATATAGAAGGACACCAATGTGTACCATATTTTAAAACAGTGTTCAAAGCACTCCATAATTAAGACTAAGTATCACAGCATGCAACTAAACCGCACATGAGATGCATAGCTGCACTATGACTGTCCAGTGACAGAATGGTATGAAGCACTGACTATTGCACCTAGACCAGTATGCAGGACTGGACAACACAAGTTAGAAAATTTCCAAATTATGCTGTGCCTATTACTTTTTCTGCTTATGGGCATAATTTGTACATCACTATAAATTCATAGTCTGTAACAAAGAACATAAATGTCCAGAATCCTCTCAAATTACAAAGGTCCCTTTTGCATTCACTGGCATCAGTACTGATTGCTTTGATGCATTAACTCACCTGCTGTGCTACAGAATCAGCATATGAATAACATGACAGCAACTGAATATATTTTACTTTGTATTATCAATGTGTCACACACACACACACACACACACACACACACACACACACACATATGCAAAAAATATACATATATGGACTACATGGAGGTTTGGTATGTGAGGTATTCTTTTTTAAAAACTTATTCATAATCATTTGAATGGCAAGTGCTTTTCTTTGTGGATCTTCTGAAGACATATTCTTTATTCTAATTCTGAAGTAAACTATGATCTGTTTTTCCAGAATGTTGGCTACTCTTTGTGACATTATTTTAGTAGTGTATTAAGGCCTATGCTTAGATGTTACCACTGTATGTCAGCTATGTTTCATCTGGTTCAATCTTAGTGCAGATGTTTAGATTCATAGGCCGGGATTCACTAATCCTCCGTGTAAGACTAACTAAGTCTTACTTGGAAACTGCAGTCTAAGAGTATGACGTCAGCGTGTCATGCATATGCATGAGTGCACGCTGACTCAACTCTAAGGCTAACACGGAGCATGCACAAGTGCAGGGGGCGTGTCAGACTGCCGAGCAGTCCAAATATCCAGGCCCCTGCAAGTGCCTAAACTGCAAATATCACCAGACATGAGCGAGTCCACTCAAATGTGTATAACCCCAACACTACACTCCCCCACATACCAAACCCCTATACAAATATAATAAAATGTAAAACCTTTTTTTTATCATTTCCGATATAGCTGCCCGTATTTTCACGTGTGTGCTTGGGTTTTCCCATTGCTTAACTAAAGTTAGCAGTTCAGACATTGAAGAGGATAATAAACTACTTATATGCAAATTAAGTCAAATAGCAATAGAGTAGTCGTAGAGCCTTCGCACAAAGAGGAGGCATTCCAGGTTTGAGTCCCACCATTCCCCTTCCCATTTTCTGTAGTAAATGTGTGCATAAAAATAATTCCTGACATTTACCTTTTAAATATTAGTAAGATGCATTGAAATGGCCTATGTAGTAGTGAACGATATTTTATATATATATATATATATATATATAGATATATATATATATATATATATATATATATATATATATGTATATATATGAAGGTGAAATGGTCATGCATACTGATAAATACATAAGTAATGTATCTTAAGCAGTGTGAAGCACTGCTAAGCAAAGTTTACCAGTATTAAGCATATTTAAGTATAATTGCTTAGCTTAGCAGTGCTTCAACTAGTGCAATAGCTTTGCACGTAGCTGCGCACCAACAAAATATGTTTGCGCGAAGCTGCACACTGCGCTAACTAGCACAACATCGGGCAACATCGGTAAACATAGACCAGTGTTGGGCAAAGTTGAGCAAAGTCAGCTAAACACATCCACACCTCCTAGCCAGTCAGGCCAGTAGTAAAATAAAAAGCAATGAGAGGCCTCGAACCCAGGATAGTGTGCACCAAATTCAAAGTACTGAACCAGTAAGCCATGACAGCATTTGATGTTCATGGACTGTCAACAAACATATACATATTATTCAAAGTTTACCCAGTGCTAAGCAGGTGTGCACTCAGCTGAGAATTTTCAAATCCGGCCAATCACAAATAAGTGCGGGAAATGAGGCATATTTAAGCTCCATAGGCAGGAATACTTGCCATAATTGGTTGTAGCTCCCATCTGCAGGCAGCAATGGCTGGTGTTGGAGAGGGCTCTCGCTTTCGAGCGCAACGGTGGGGCATTGAGGAGTCAAAAGTGATGGTTTGGCTCCTCATCCATCATCATGATGCCAGACTCCTGCAGGGCCAGTTCCAGGGCATAGAATACAAAGCAGAAGCCTGGAACCGTCTCACACATGAACTCACCAGTGCCACAGGCGTCCCTCGGACTGGTAACAGGTCAGTCACCACCATGCAGACCTGAAGAGATGCAAGCAGGACCAACTGAACCAATGGATACAGGAGGCCTTTGGGATGGAAAATGTGTAGGTAGCCATGGAATGAAGTATGTAAGAATTGCTATTGCAGTCGATAGTATGGATAGGTGTATGTCTCAATATCACTTCATTTACTTCACAGCTGCAGGTGTTCGTGCTGTGAATCAGCAAGCCTATGCAGATAGGCTGCTAAGGCTGCGCCACCAGGCAGATTAGTAATTATTCTGCATGTGTTGTTATATAAAGTAAGTGAGAGAGCCTGACAAAAAGTGTCGTAGCCCAATAATAAAGGTATAATAAGGCTTGAATAACCTCTCTGCATGTACTGTTATGTAAAATAAGTGAGACAGCCTGAAAAAGAGTGTCATAAACTATAAATTAAGGTATAATACATCTTGAATAAGTCGTCTGCACGCACTGTAATATCAAATAAATGAGAGAGCTACTAGAAAAGTGTGTAATGTCATTAATAAAGGTATAACTCCTGGAGTGTGTTCGTGTCACTTTCTTTGAAATGTTGTTGTACTCTTGCAGTATAGAAATAGTAGTGTTGTATTACGCGCTGTCAACCCACACTTGAGTAGGCCCATAGAAAGTGGATGAAGGGAGTGCCAGCATCTGTTAAGCATATATACAGTCCTCAACTGTTGTTTCATGGCTGGCACGTATAGATAAATCTGGCACATGAGTAGCTTGTTATTTTATTCCCCAGAAATGACAGTGTGCTGCTAGAAATGTAGGGGGCTGTTAAAATATAACTGATAATGTCACCTGAACACATCCAGATATGTAGACATATAAATATAAATAAAATATATAAATACATAGCAGTAACTTCTGCATCCTGGACAGTTTGTATGTCAGATACAGGTCAGGTATATGAGGAACTAGCAAAACCCATTTCACAACTTAATAGACATTGTCTAGTGTAATAATACATGTAGGGGATATATGCCTGCAGTCAATAGGAATGTAGTGTAAACTATAAGTACATATAACTTGCTAATGGATGTATCTTTTTACACCCTACTGTATGTGCATAAACAATGCAATTCCACACCTCAATGGGTATGTGTAATCTCAAAACATTTGTTGGGAAAGATGTCCTATTGGTTTATAAATATCTGCATTTACTTTGATGCATGTGCCCTGTTCAAACACCACAATCTTGGTGGCCTGTTGCAACCAATCAATCCTGCATGCTGTTGGAATGTCCAATGTTGTTCTATATATGCATGTGTTATGCTTGCTGTTCAACTGTTGGAACTCTGGTGTGTTGGGTTAATGGGAATACTACTGCATGCTGTTACAACTAATTTGGAATGCTGTTGGCTGTTACCAACCCATATTGTCATTAAATCCTCCTAAACATAGAACGTATGGGAAGGCCGGTCCCAGTGGATCCACCTGTCCCACCTCAGCTGGCGATGGCACCTGGCACCAGCAGGTCTGGTGCCCAGCCCGGGACCTCCTCCTCTGTTGGCACTGTGCCACCTTCAGGTGGAAGCGCTGCAGGGGATGGGGCTCTTCCTCCCCTGCAAGCGTGGCCAGAGGAGGGCCACCTATCACCCTCCGAACGGTCCGGGTTGTGGTGTGTAGGGAGATCAAGCATTCAGTCACTGATCCCCTATGCCAGCTCAAGGCAAGAGTGGCGCTACTCATGTTTGAGCCTGCCCCTCCTACGCAGCCCCCACCACAGCCACCCTCCGGGCTGTGAAGGTGCAGTGGTGACTGCCCATGAATGGGGATCTCAGTTCCACTGTTGCCATCTGTGAACTCATGGGCTTGCGATTTCCAAACATCCTTCCCCGTCAGTGGTGTTCACCGACCCCATGTGTCATATTCTGCCCCTGTATGCATCTTGTTTGTCTTGTCTGTTTACCTCCCAAACCTACCTCCCCAAATATACCTACTTCCCCTACCCCACATTCCACTCTCACCTGAAAAAACAGAAAATGGGCAATCTGCTCCATAAAAAAATTATGCCCCATACATAGCTGCCCATTTTGCACACATGTCCGCTGGACACATAAACTGAAATTTAATTGACACTACAACATACTTTGTTGTCCTCACCCCTCTCTCAGGAGTGGAATGTTTCAAATTTCCCTCCAAATTACTAGTATATGCACAGCTGTTGCTGTTAAAGAAATGCCTTCCCTACACCCGTCCTGCACATCCCAAGATGTTTTCCCTACTGTCTTTCTCTCTTTGAGCCCCTTTTTTCACCACTTTCCTATCTCCCCATTTTCTTTTTTTTCAAAGAAATGAGTGCGGGGGTTAGCAGGAGTAAGCACTTTTAATCAGTAGTTAGCAGGTTTGCGTGAGTGTGCGCTTGTGTGCGCTTAGCTAAGTATTGCTAAGCTTCGTGCAAACCCGCGCAAACCCGCTTACAACTGCTTAAAAGTGCCTTAGTCACCCTGCATGTGAGAGCCCTTGTTCTGCTCAGCAGCAAAATAAAACACCAATGTCAGTCTCAAACCCCGGACCTTGGACACACTAGATTGCATGAAGTACCACTAAGCCACAGGAGAAATATATATACCATGTATCAGATTGAGTGAATGTAAAGGTAAGATAGGAATGCCATAACACAAAACCTGTTCTGTGGAAATTTACCAGCAGTTGTGTAATTGCATTACATGACTGTGATAACAGAACCAGCCATTTTAGCAGTAAATAATGTTACAGCAGCACTTTACAACCCCCACACAGTATCATAGCAGGACAATCCCCACCCAAATGTACAAAATACCTGCGTGTTCAAGGTCCAGCAAGTATGTAGGTAGGCATACTCAGTACTGGAATTGTCCAGTTTTCATGAGCATCCTGTGCTAATGTCAACAAAAAAAAACACAAACTGTGCAGAAGTGAGTACATTAATATCCACAGTATAGCAGTTCACAAACAGTTCATGTGCCAAATGAAAACATCTCAATAACTACGTATGTATGGCAGCTAATTGTATACGTAGAAAAGAAACTACATACTCCCATGTATCATGTGTTAGCATTTGTAGGGGTGAGTACAATTCTACACTGACAACTGTGTACTGGAAGTGGCAACATTCAGGTCTGAATACAACATTCAAATTACTGGATACACCCCTAGCATCAGATACAAGAAGTACACCAACCTTCTGACTTACACAATGGTGTCCACAGCAAACAAGCATGGTCCCCACTTTGGAAAGCTGAAAGGGCTACGCATCCCTGACCTAGCAATTTATAGCATTTGGTTGCTATGACAGTGAGTACTGCAAGTACCACACAGCAGGCTGCATGCAATTGCCAAATGGTGGCCAACAATTGGTACAAAGGCCATCACATGCACATGTGCAGATACCTATAAAAGCAGGCTGCACTAGCTGTCCACACATGCAATCATTTCATTGCAGGTATGGAGAGAGAGAGAGAGAGAGAGAGAGAGCATTACAGAGCATTACAGAGCGACACAGAGAGAGACAGACCACAGCAACAGCAACAGGAAACAAAGAAGATATAAAAGAAAATATATTGGAAAAAATTATATTGAAAAGAAATATATATTGAAAAAAAAATCTTGCAAAAAAATATATCGAAAAAAATATATATTGAAAAAATATATATTGAAAAAAAGAAAATATATTGAAAAAAATATATTTAAAAAAAGAAAATATATTGAAAAAAATATATATTGAAAAAATATATTGAAAAAACTTATATTGAAAGAAAATAATATATTGAAAAATATAATATATTGAGACTAAAAAAAAATCTTGAAAAAAATAAGATATAAACAAAACAAAGTGTACAAAACAACCGGAACTGACTACTACAAACACATACAAAGGAAAGGTATGTAACAGATATGTATTTACTGGCATGTAGTAGATGTTTCTGAAGAGTACTCTATATAGTTTGAATCATCCATATGTGTCAGCAGTACGTATCTATGCACAGATGCCCTGCATAACTACTGCCATGTAGAAATCAGTGTGTAGCTGTGTTCAGTGGGATATGACTGTGACATATGTAGTTCAGCATTAAATGTCAAACATCTGATCCATGTTATCTGTGTTCTGTACAGTAGTGTGTACAATGTTTGTTTGGGGGAGTAGTGCATACAGTTATGTAAACATGGATGTGACACAGTAACAAATGCATGATAGTCATATTAATGTGTAGCTTAGCATTGGCAACAGCTGTACCAGGCTAGTATGCTAATTTAACATTTGCAGCTATATATACACCCTCTAATATTACTGTGTGCTCACATGTGACACATGTTCATGTTGCAGCAAGCCCCAACAGGTCAGCCGTGAGGTACATGGACTTACAACAGTGTGGTCCTTGTGTGTGTATGGCACACACATACAGAGAGATCTGTCTGTTTCAGATATATTAGCATCTGTGCATGTGCATAGAGCAAGGGACATACTGCAACTGTTTGTGAAAGGTGGATATATATATATATATGTTGTTGAAGGTTGTTATGTGCATATTTCTATGTAGGTTGTAGTGTGTGGCAGACCAGACAGCATACAGTGCTGGTATATGACACGTGGTGGTTAAACGCTGTGGGTATGATTCGTCAGGTTTGCAGTGTTGCAGCCAGTGAGGCCTGCTAAAGTTACATGGGCTGAGAACACCTTCAATGCATTCCGCACAACACTGTGCAATATTATGACATAACTGTATACCTCACAACCTTCCCATACTTGATATTCCCACCATGAAAGGTGGACTGTTTATGTGGCTATATGTATATCTATATGTACACCAATGGATGTTTATATGTATGTGTGTGTGTATATATATAAAATATATATATCTATATATATATCTATAGAGAGATGTCTATGTATATATATATATATATATATATATATATATATATATATATATATATATATATATATATATATACATATATATATAGAGAGAGAGAGAAAGAGAGGGAGACAGGGTCATATTTACTGCAAAAGATGCCTGGTGACAAAGCCATGGACTCAAGCTCAATGTTGACACTACATTGGCATCCCTCCTTGCAAAAACTCAGTACCCATTAACTACCACATAGGTGGTAGTCTACTTAACACAGAAGGTGTGATAAGAGACCATGGGACACAGGTGGACAGTAGTCTCCCCTTTGATAGTCACAGTGCCACACTAGTCATGTAATCTGTCTACGTAGCACACATCATCACAAAAGGTGTGTCATCCAGGGAAATATAGGTCAGTGTTTCCCTCTACTCCACACATATAAAACCCATTATAGAGTACAATGCCCCATGTGGTATGTACCTCACAAGACATCTACAGCAACTGGAAAGGACACAGACATACCTCACAAAGAGTAATACCGGCCTCAAACAGATGCCCTATGCAGACCGTCTCACAAAACCGCAGCTAGACTGTGTCACATACCACCTACCCAGAGGTGACCTCTGCCTAACATGCAAAGCTATGTGAAACCCAGAGCTGCTGGACATGCTCCACGTAAACAGATCACAATCCCTATGAGCTACACGCTCTAGGGACCTAAACCTTGTCACCTCAATAAAAAGCACATGCTGGAGGGATAGATCCCTATCTCAGAGACATCCCATACTCTGGAACAAACCACCTATCAATAGCAAACAAAGCTCCTAATTAGCATTTGTCATATATAATCCCGATGATTGTATGGGAGATAGGAAATACACCCCGGGAATCACCTCTGTGGCTCTGCTTGACAGGGCCACGTGAAATGAAATTACCTGTGTGTCAATGGCCAGGGTAGCGTATGGCTAGACATCTATAGGTCCTAGGGCCAATAGCCTATAACCTACCTATGAACCGATACACACCCACATGTACTTGTTGCAATAATTGCTATGTGAGGTTGACTGAGTGTGATGGTGAATATGTTGGTGAATGTGTCAGAGTTCTGTATATGTGTGATAGCTAAGTGGGAAGCTGTTTCTGTCATGGTATTATGTGTCCTAGCTGTGATCCCAGCAAAAGATGTGTATGCTATTGCTAGGCAGAAAAAGCAGTATGCCATACGGTCTGACGTAGTCTGTCAGTGTCGACTGGGGTGTCCCATTGTAGGCTACAGCAGTACATGTTTTCTTATTGAGTGTTACTGCTGGTGAATCCAACCCCTGAATGAACTGTAGTACTACCTGAAGCTGTATGCCTAAACAGCACAGTATGGTGTATGTCCACATGTCTTGGAACCACTGTTTTGTTTGTTCCCCGTAGTCCTCACAGATGACATACCTCAGGCATAAGGTCTTGTAACTATTGACATACAGTACTGTATGGTACACAGGTAAAGGTCATGTGGGTTGCCATACCTTTGTGTCTGGTATGTATGCCTGATGTGTGTGTGTGTGTGTGTGTGTGTGTGTGTGTGTGTGTGTGTGTGTGTGTGTGTGTGTGTGTGTGTGTACCATGGCCTCGGTCATATGTGTGTTATAGGATATAGGTGCGTATCTAGCAACATGTATAGTCTAGTACAGCAGTATGCCACCTATATTAATGAATGAGCACATATGTTAGGCAGGGGTTTGCCATCAATGACTAGTGTGGTATACTGGTAATACTGTAACTGGAGTTTACAATCATTGCAATGGATTACATGTTACATTATGCATTAGCTTGATATATACCCCCTGTGGCTAGGTGGTGCATTGTGTGGCATACAGTGTGCCATGTACTGTTGTATAGTCTTACATACTGGTTTATCTTTGTTGCTGTGCAAAACATGGTTTGATATATAGAGTGTGCCAGGCACTGTCAGGCAGTTGTGGGTTGAGCACTGATATGTGGTATTGAAAGTGTGTATCCTTTGACAGCCAATATGTTGCTATATATGGCAGTTAATTGATATCTGTACTTTAGAATGTTGTGTGCCACTTGACTTGCTCACACATATTGTTTCATTGTCTTCCAGGGTCATGGCCCACCATCATAATCCCTCATATAGCCCAGCAGAGGAGGAAGTGATACAGCCACCATGGTTCAGCACTACAGCCTGCTGTTCTCAAGAACCATCCAGGACCAGCATGAGTGGACTGCACTGTGGCAAGACCTTGTCCATAGGGTAAATGACATAGGCATGCATAACCGGACATATGAGCAGGTACGCCATCACTGCAGTGATTTAATTAGACATGTCTAGAAGCGTGCGTCTGATATCCATGGACAACAGCTTGCCACAGGTGGTGGGGTAGTCATCCATCCCCCCCTCACTGGAGTGGAGGAGCTGCTCCTGAGCCAGGTGGCTTCTGTCCAACAACAACAACAACTAACATGCATCATCATGGAGGCCGAAGCCACCCAGCAAGTTGACATGGAGCATGCAGGTAACATGGCATAGCTGTACACTACTGTTACCTCTATTGGTAGATCATGCTTATGTGTGATGTGTACTGTGTAGTTACAAGATGTGGTGCCTAGTGTTGTACAATAATAATAATTACCAATATAATCTGCAGGCTTGTGACTGTCAACAGTCGTACTACTGTAAGATTGCAAACACACAGTAGGAATGCCACAGTTGTTGCCACTGACAAACTGTCTCATATCCTTGTAGGTCCCTCTGGTGTGACAGCAAGGCAGCAGACCCATGCTGGTGAGTGTGTTCTACATTTAATATTGCTAATTAAATGTGCATGTCATAGGTGAGGTGTAGGCCATGTACACATCACACACCAGTGCATAATGCATGCTGTGCATGTTTGCTGTGAGACTATGCACATCTCAGTAATGTGAGTAGCTGCCTCAAACACATGCAATACACAGAGCATCCCACACAATTGTGGCAACACTGTAGTGGACGTTGGATAGGCAGAGTCGATAAACACACAACATACACAACGGTGTCATATGGAGTACACGTTAACATGCTACACATGGCATATTCAGACACCCGCTGTAAGGTCACACTCCAGTATCCCAAATGTCATCCACACAGCACACATAATATACCTGAGGAGAAGAGGCCTCTCATGTGGCTGTGCGACACTCTTCAACACATAATACATTCATGTTAGGCAATGCCCCCTACTGGGCACCTTACAAACCCATGTAACAACTGGCCGTGAAATGGTGAATATAGCCATGGTACTGCAGTTCAGGTACAGCATGCTATGTGCTGGTCTGGCACACATTAGTAGCCTTGAGTGACCACATGATGCTGCATGATGATGGCTCATGGTACTACACCCCATCCAGTTACAGTGGCCGCAGTACTACACATATCATTAATTGCAATGCACCTCAATGACGTGTGTGCAAACATATGCACCTATACAAAATATGCATAGCAATCACCATTTGTACAAAGTGACACACATATGTCTTGTAATGCTATTGAGTGCATAGGTCACATGACACACATTGTGTATGTGTGGTGCTTAATGTTGCAGTTGTGTGGTAGCATGCCATGTCATGGCTGGCACTGGCATGTCCACAATATGTCCTACACTCACCATAACCACTGTACAATGGCTATGTTGAGCAATGGTATTCCATCAGGTATACATGCACCACTCATCCTGTGTGTATACATAGCATGCATGTGCTAAACCTGTGTCCACAATTATCTGCTAAAGACACAGATGCTCTAATCAGAAATGGATATCTATGTGACACACTGATACACATCCAGCCATGGTATGTATAACTGTGACTGATGGTGCACAGGACATTGCAGAGCTTTTAATACTTGCACAGCAATGTTGTGTCCATGTACACATTGCGTTCCAGGGTGAGGCCATTCACTGAACAAAACACACATGTATCAAAGCCATGTATACTGTTATTAGCAAGGGCTGTCTACACTCACACTGCATGCTGTTGAGCAACACACGTCCTGCATGCTGTCACGTTTGATATAAATGTTTGGCTTGTGATACTGTACCCCACCATCACATGTTATTGAGTATGTTCTGGATTGCTGGTGGTGTGTGTGTGCGTCTGTCTGTTTTAGGGAGCAGTGTATTAGTGTTCATGTGTGCATGTGTGCATGTGTGCATGTGTTCATGTGTGCATGTGTTCATGTGTCCATGTGTTCATGTGTGCATGTGTGCATGTGTGCATGTGTTCATGTGTGCATGTGTGCATGTGTTCATGTGTGCATGTGTTGCATGTGTGCATGTGTTCATGTGTGCATGTGTGCATGTGTGCATGTGTTCATGTGTTCATGTGTGCATGTGTGCATGTGTCCCGACATCATGTACAGGTCATAAAGTGTGTTTCCTGTCTTCCTCTCACAGGTGCTGATTTTGGGCTGGTTCACTGCAGCAGGGAAACTGATGTCACTGAGCATAATAGTGATAATGATGATAGGTGTGTTGAGGCACAGGCATGTTTGCCAGGGTCTGTCATTGGGCTAACAATCGACAGTACACAAGTGTCCACCACATCCATGCACACAGTCATACTGCCAATACACCCATCACCAATGCCCTTAGCTGAGGGACAGCATACAGCCGGCATTGGCCAGGACAGTGTGGTATCTATGGCACATGCATCCCGACACAGCAGCCATACCCAGATGTCTGGAAGGGTACCACATAGGCAGACGTCCAGGGGTTCTCATCAGAACACTGCTGCTCATCATGCCACTGGCAGATGTGCCACAGGTCTTACAACCTCACGCATGTTCCAGGCTGTCATGGAGGCACAGGCACGTATGGAATGGTACACCAGACAGGGACTAAGGGTACAGAGGGCACATAACACCACTGTAATTGACAGTATCCATGACCTATCAGGTGCCATTCATCATTACACTGAGGTCACTGATAGACGTTGGGGTGAGACATTAGATGTCCTCCGCAATGTCATGTCCATGTGTCAGGACAGTGCGGGATGGTTGAGTCATTGACATGGATGTATGCCAGCAACATCAGCAGCTGGCAGTCACTGCGGATGTCCCTCAAGTCACAGCCGCTCCAGTAGTGCCAGTACCAGCCCCAGCAATGTTGGAGGTGGGCTGTCCATAGACCGTCCTAGAAGACCACATGCACGTGGCTCTGAACAGTCCCAGCAGGGACCTGGGTCCAGTGTACATCCATCTACCTCTGGGGATAGTACCCAGTCAGGCTTAGTACCTGATAGTGTCAGTAGCACCCCTGCCAGGCACAGGTACCGTATCCATGGTCAGAGACGGTGATCTGTAAAGCCTGGCAGGTACAGTCTGTGACTGTCTCACAAATACCCATATATGGCAGCCACATGGTGGAACTGTGCACATGCAGACACACACACACATAAACAAGACACCTAGGGCTACCACATACCCACACACATTACATCAACATTGGCCCATAGCAGTACTCTTGGCCCACACACACACACACACACACACACACACACACACACACACACACACACACACACATACATGTCGATTGTATGGCTCACTGTAGGCCTCTGGCAAACCAACAACACACCCTGTGCATATGATGAAACCTGTGCCACCTCCTGTCATCTGTAACATTGATGCAGGAACAGGCTACCATGGTGCTGATGCACAGGATGACTTTATAGCAGTATAGCAATGTTAGCATGTTGTCAGCAGTAGAGTGTAATGATATGCTTGAAGGTGTAGCTGAGCAGGCATTATGCATTTAAGTTATGATTGTCAATGTAGTAATGTTTACATCAGGGTTAGTTCTAATAGTGTATTGTCCACCCACGTGCCACTTGGCTGATGTGTGTAGTATTGGCAGCATGTGTTAGAGAGTGGACAGTATGTGTGGGATGTGTGTGGCACAGATTTGCAGGTGTACATTTGTGAACATGGTGGAGGTGCACTGTCTGCATGTACATGCATAGTGGACACATGGGCAGGGTGACATGCCCTGTATTACACAGTAACACTCCATAGTCTCGATTGGTGGCCAGTATGCATTGTACTACACACATTTCGGAACCTGACTACACATTTGTGTATGACATGTTTTGACACTGTGCTGTGGGTGATACTGTTACTATCTGTTATTGTATTGCATTCTGGTAGTATACATAACTTCAACAGCCTGACCATAACCAATCATTAGATGACGTCTTGACAACTGACACACAGATGTAGGACACACAGTAACATTTGGATCCTTCAGATACTATACTATGCCAGTAACTAGTGGTATTCACCTGCACCCATTACTGAGACCACTACTGTTTGGCATATAGCTCTCTTAGGTACAAGCAATCACAGTAGGGATATGTCCGTCCATGTCTGGTAATGCATACCGTGGCCTAGAATGCATTTTCCAGATGACACACACATCCTCCACAAGGGTATCACACAGACACATCCCTGTTGTCAAACCCATGCTGTAAAGCTATAAGCCAACCAAAGCATAGTCATCCACCTTTACGGAACATAGTATCCCCACAGTACCACATAGGTAGTAGCCACCAACAAAAAGAACAGCTACCGATGTGTACATGCAACCAAGTGGTACGTCATCTCTCCTTTGATAATCACATTTCCAAAGGTATTTTTCAATCCCTCGGTGGCTCACATAAGCAATAAGGGATCTGCATGCATATCCACAAAGGTTGTTGTACACCTATAATGAATAGCCATCATTGATAGACTTTGCTGCATTTGAACAGGTCTGACATATACCTCGGCCGTAAAGCCTCACTCACACAATTCTATAGAAACCATAATGAGTGTGTGTGACACAGTTGACCTAGGCCAGGGATCATTGCAGTGGCTGGCCTTGTCACAAGCATACAGATGTATGTTGCTTTTCTCCAAGGAGATCACACACAAACAGACACACATGTCAAGTACAGGATTCAAAGCCCTACCTAACTGGTTTATGATACTACAGGAGTACACATTTCCACAATGCGCTATACACATTACTGTGAGTTCTTTTTTCCACAGGTTTATTTGTAGGATGGTGACATCATCAGACCTGACAAAGATTAGTATACCACTTTTAAGGTGTTTTAGTACTCACCAAAAAGGTTGCTTTTCTTCAAGGAGATCACACACAAACACTTGTCAAGTGCAGGATGCAAACCCCTACCTAACTGGTTTATGATACTACAGGTGTACGCATTTACATGACACATTATACACATTACTGTGAGTTCTACTTTCCACAGGTATATTTGTAGGATGGTGACATCATCAGACTAGACAAAGTGGGTTACATTAGATGACATTGGGTGGGCTACATAGAAGGAATGTCTAAACACTTTGGCCATGTGATCATCAAAGGAGAGTTTACTATCTAACTGTGTCCCCAGGGCAATCATGACTTTCTCCATACATACTGGAGTACCACCTATGTGGTAATTTGTTTGCACTTTGTTTCAGCCAAAGGGGATGACTATGCATTCTTTGGCATTCTTCTTGGGGCATTGTTTTGACACCAGGTATCTGTGTCTGTAAGCCCTTTCTGGAGGATGTGTGTGTCAGCCATAGAGTCAATTATGGACCACAGTTAGCAGTCATCTGCAAAACTGTTCAGCCATACTCCTCCCGTGCTTGCCTGTACCTCTGACCAGTGTCTACTGAACAGGTGGGGTCCCAGAACCAAGACCTGTGGGATGCCATTTGTGACTGTTTTAGAGTCAGACATGGCACCCGCAACTCTGAACATGTGTGTTTGATCTGTGAGCCACTTGGCCACACATCCTGTGATATAGCTGTTAATGTTCAAGCTGGTAAGCGTGTCCATGATGACAGAGTGGGGAATGGTGTAAAAAGTCCTGAGTGAGGTCCAGGTGAGCTGTGTGGACTACTTTCACCTCCATCTATGTCCTTGGTAACTGTTTAAAGTAAGTCAACTATGTTTAGGAGGCAGGATCTGCCTTTAACAAGGCGAGGTTGTGTAGAGTCCAGTGTCTGGAGGTCCCCAATGTCTCTGTTTATGGGTTCCATGACAATTTGATCAATAGCTTTGTAGACCAGGCTGAGTAGACATATAGGGCAATGGTTTCCAGGTTCTGTTGCGGCACCCCCTTTGTGGAGCTGGATGACTGTTAGTGTACACCATTCTTTGGGTACATACCCTGCGGTACAACTGAGTCTGGGCAGTGAATGTAGGTGAGGGTGTAGTTCCTTTTGGGCCTAGTGTAAGACGCAGCCTGGGACACCATCCAGTCCCACTGATGCTGTGTTCTTGGCTTTGGAGAGGGCTGTCTTTACCTGCATGTCCATGAAGTCTGGGGCTCTGCATCCTTCTGTGATGGACACAGGCCCTTTTGGGGGTAATGGGGGAAGTTTACACTGAACTTGTCCCCTAGGATGTGGGCAATGAAAGTTGGTTCAGTGTATTCCTTGCCATTTGTCAGTAGCTGACAGCATATTTGAAAGTTGACACCTACATGTCTGGTATAGCTACCTCAGGCTTTGTGGTTGTTATTCTTACAGTCCTTGGCAATTTGTCTTTTGAAACTGTCCTTGAATTATTTTATGAGCAATTATTGCTTCTTCCTAATAATGATCAGTGATACCTTTCCTTTAGTGAAGTTGGCTCTATCAGGTGTTAGTTTCGTCCTTCTCTTGTCTTGCTTATTTATGGGTAATGACCACCAGATTGTTTTCTTATTTTTGGAGGAGTACATCTTGGTGTTATTTGTGATATCTTGATCCATGCATCCCTGTAGATGCTCATAGGATGCACTTGTAACTGATTCGGCAGATTGTTTACCATTATCCTATAGCAAGAGGGCTTTGGAACTTTCCACTTTGGTCTTCGAACATGTGCAGTTTGCTTTTGAAAATGTCTTCACAGTGGTTTCATTGACTGGGTGGGGGGGTGGGATGTGGATGTCCAGTGTGATTACTTTATGATCTGATATTACCAGCAAGGGTTTTATCTCTGTTGTGGAACACTGGTACCCCATGTTGGTGATGATCATGTCCAGTATGGTGTCACCTCTAGTGGGCATGGTGACCAGCTGTTCCAGGGTGTTAGAGCTTTTAAACTCTAGGAAACATTGGGCAAAGGACGTTGTACACAAGTAATTCTGCCACTCATTGTTGGGGTAGTTGTAATCACCTCATATAATGGTGTTTGATAGGACATTTATATTTTCCACTGTTCTCAGGAATACTGAGTGAGTTTCCTGTGACAAGGTCGGTGATCTGTAGCAGGCTACAATCTGATGAGCAGCTTTGCCCAATGTTAGTTGCACTTGCATGGTCTCCAAGGCCTCATGTTGTGCCACTAACCTGAAGGTGTTGGTATCCATAAGGTAAATAGGTACACCCCTTCCTTTTGTATTTCACTCGTGGTTTTGGTTCCAAAGGTCAGAGGGATTGTGAGTGTTTTATGTGGAGCATGTCCAACAGCTCTGCATTTGACATAGCTTTGTATGTTAGGCAGTGAACACATCTGAGTAGGCGATATGCAAGGGAGTACAGATGGAGCATTTTGAGATGGTCTGTGTATGGCATGTATTTCAGGCCACTAATGCTCTTTGTGAGGTATTGCTGCAGGCTTTCCAGTTGTTGTAGTTGTCTTGTGAGGTATATAGCAAAAGTGGCATTGTACTCTATTATAGTTCTAGTGAGTGATGAGCAGTGGGGAACAATGTCCTTTTCTATTCTGCATGAGACACATTTTGTGATGAGGTGTGCCACATAGCAGGGTTTCCTGACTACTGTGGGGATGTGATTATCACAGTTGTGTCCATTGTCCACTTGTGACCCAAGGTCTCTTGTCACACTTTCAGTGTTAAGTATACTACCACCTATGTTGTAGTTCTTGGCTACAGAGTTTTTAACAAAGGGGATAACAATACACCTTTTGGCATTGAGCTAGAGCCCATGGCTTTGACAACAGCCATCTGTCTCAGTGAGGCCCTTTTGTAGGATGTGCACATCTTTAGTGTTTACAATTATGGCTCCTAGTTTGCAGTCCTCTGGATACCTCAGTAGCCACAGACCTTCCATGTTAAAGTTTACTTCAGGGAAGTAGACACTAAACAGGACAAGACACAGGACTGGACATTGTAGTACTGCACTCATCACTGGTCCAAAGTCATACTTGGAGTCTGCTACTTTCACAGTGTGTGTTCTGTCAGTAAGCCTGTTGGCAACCCATCTTGTGACATAGCATTTTATGCCTAGTTTAGTAGGTTTATCTATATTTCCAGAGTGTGGGGTGGTGTTGTAAGCCGTGGCAGGATCAACAGAGGCTGTGTGAACCACCTTACCCTTGTCAACGGTTCTGTTCACTGCTTCAATGTCATCTATCAGGTTTAGGTGACATGATCTGCATTTTACAAACTCAACATGGTTGTGGTCCAGGGTTTGGGGATTACAAATGTAATTTTTTATATGTTGTATGATGATACATTCCATGGCCTTGAAGAGCAGGCTCATCAGGCTAATGGGGCGCTAGTTCCTGGGGTATGTGGTGTCTCCACCCTTCTGTAGTGGGATAACCATCACTGTGCACCATTCAACAGGCACAAAGCATGAGGTGAGGCTATGACTGCACATGGTACGTCAGTGCGTTGCCTGTTCATTCTGTGGTTTGTGTGGAACACAGCCTGTGAAGTTATCTGGTCCCAATGCTGCTGTGATACTGGCTTATGAGAGTGTTTTTTACCTGTGCAGCAGTGATGACAGCAACTTTGCAGTCTTCCATTATAGAGATCTGCTCTTTCATGGGTAAGAGGGGGGTACAGTTAACACTGATCCTATCTACCAGGATGTTGGCAATATCAGTTGGGTCTGTATATTTAGTGCCATTGAGCTGTAACTCAGAACAGATCTGAGTGTAGCCATGACATGGACCTGTCTGTTGGGTAGAGATCTCCTGAGTAGACAGTATGCAATGGAGTACAGATTGGGTTACATTCAGTCTTGTTGCATGTGGCAACTGTCTGAGGCCAGTAATCCTCTTGTTAGGGTACTTCAGTGGTCTTTCTGGCTGCTGAATGAGCCTAGTCAGATTCATCGCAAGTGTGTTGTGGTACTCTCTGACGGGTCTGGTGACTGATGAGTAGTGGGAACCTCCTTTAACCTACATGTACAGACCTTGGCAGTTTGTGTGAACACATGGCATGATTTTCTGGCAACTTTGTTAATGTGTTTCTGGAAGTAGAGATGTCTATCCACATTTTTCCATAAATTCCTTAGTGTCACCTCCGTATTTGGCATAAGTGTGTGAGCATGCCCAGTATGACCTTTCAGTATGTTGTTGCCTGACATTTGCTTTGTTTATTTAAGTGTGTGAGCATGCCCAGTATGACCTTTCAGTGTGATGCTGAATGAAATCCACTACATTTGTTGGAGTGTGTGAGCACACCCTGTATAGACATTTATACTATATGTGTATGGAAAATCAAGTTGTATTTTTACAGCAGGCCTCACCTTTCTGTCATAGATCAATGGGGATCATGCTATGCCTGCAGGGCTTTCATGAGATACATTGCATAGACTTATCAACGTTTCTACATACGGGGGGGACAGCTATTCTTTGTACATTTATACCCGGGGGCACACCTGATTGTTACTGTGGGTGTACATAGGATGAGGGGTTCACCTGACACTTATACACATTTTCTATGCCTGCACTGCTATGTACGGTACACCATTTTGGTCTGTACTGTTGCCTATCATACTGGCTTGAGGCATACTACTGTACTACACATCTTAGCATCCAATGTCACGTATATTAGATTGCGACTTCATTGCCTACACAACCCACATCACACCACCTGGCCTGATGTTCTCTGTCTGCATAGGCCTGTGGGGGAGGTTACCCATATGCCTCTTTAGGGCCATGTTACAGCGTTTCTTTGTGTTTGCATTAGTCCTGCTGTGCCTGTGCCACTGAAATGATATCATGGCTTAGTGTTTCAGTACTGTGATTATAGTGCACAGTATCCTGGGTTCGAGCCCTATCACTGCTTTTTATTTTCATGCTGGGCAGACCAGACTACTTAAGGGACAGTAAAGCAAATATGAGCATGTTTACCTGACTTTGCTCAACTTTGCCCGACCTTGCCCAACATTGCTCAACGTTGCCTGATGTTGCGCTAGTTAGCACGGGCAATTTTGTTTACATATACTAAATATTGGTATAAGCTGCTTAGCACTGCATTATATTGCTTAAAACATGGCAATCATGCCTCAGGTGGTGCTGCAGGGCTGCCTATGTCGGATGCACATACTACACTCCCTATACATGTTTGGAAACAGGTAGTGTCAAGTTAGGCATCCCTTTTATGGTATGTGTGAGTCAGAGAGAGAGAGGTATCATTTCCAGGGTTCCTACTGAGCCAGTGTATGTGCTATGTGTTGGCTCTTTGCCAAGGCCAAGGCATACTGGGCATGCCTCCTTCTGACTACTGGGGCAGGCTCAGGTTGTTCCTCCTCCGAGTCACTCTGTGCCTGTGCAGGCCTTGGCAATGGTGGGGGGCTGTTTGGCCCTGCCCCATGCTGTTCCTGCTGCAGCTGTTTTTGCAGGATCATATTGTGTAGCATGGCACATACCATGACAATTTGGGTACATGTAGTTAGTGAGTACTGCAAGGCTCCATCAGATGTGTCCAGGCACTGGAACCGTGACTTGAGCATCCCAAACACACGCTGGATTACATTTCATGTTTGTGCATGTGCCTCATTATGGAGTTCTTGTTCAGGTGTGTGTGCATTTCTGATGGGTGTCATCAACCACGGCTCCAGTGCGTATCCAGCATCCCCCACTAGGTGACCATCAGGGATGTCCCCATTGGCAAATGTCTGGTACAGCTGCGTCAGATGCCAGATATGGGAATCGTGGTAGCTTCCAAGGCAGCCAGCACACACATTCAGTATTATGCCCTGGGCATCGCACATGACCTGGCAGTTGATGGAGGGGAAGCCCTTGTGGCTGATGTAGGCCCTACCCCACTCACCGGTTAGTGCTTTGATGTGTATGTGCGTGCAGTCAATTGCACCCACTACCTCAGGGTATTCCGCTATTTGCTGGAAGAGATGCATATTGCTGGCCAATACCTCACTGGAATTGGGGAAGTATACATGATCACCGATGTGCTGACATGGCATTCAGGACCTGGTGCAGTACCCTGGATGCTGATGCCTGTGATATCCCCATCATATCATCACTTGGTCTCTGGAAGGTACCTGTTGCTAGTATTCTTAGGCCAACACATACCTTGGTTTCCACTGGGATGGGTTCCCCTCTGTTGGTTCTGTGTATGAGGCGTGACCTGCACAGCTCAACAATTTGCTGCAGGAGGTCTCTGTCCACTCTATAGCGCTCCACTATCTCCAGCTCATGTAGCCCCTGGTAGGTTACCCTGGGTCTGTACACTCTTCTCCGTCTCCTCACTGTGGGTTGCTCAGCAGCATTCACATTGGCACCACCCTCAGCATCTTGCACATGTTGCCTTATAATAGCAATGGCAGCCCCTAACATTTTTTTGTCTCAGTTGAGCTTTTTAAGTTTTCACTTCTCTTTGTAGACTGCAGTGTTGCAGTGTTTCTGAGAAAAACATGGGGGAATGTTGTTTGCAGAGTTTTAAGTGCTGGGCTGGACTGGGATAGTGTACTGCATGTGTAATTGGCTGATTCTGATTGATTTCACCTGGCAGGTCTGCTAGTTCTCCTTGCTTAACTTCCTACTTCTTCTTTTCCTTCCTTTCCCATTTCTGTTTCCACAGGGGGCAGCAATGCACAAACAAGTGCAAACATGCACACCCAAGTGCACACGTGCACTCACAGGCTTATACAGGCTTACACAGGCTTACACAGGCTTACACAGGCTTAGGCGGGTGCACATGTGTGCACACAGGCTTAGACAGTCTTACACAGGCTTACACAGGTGCACACACAAGCACACAGGCTTAGACGGGTTTACAGGCGCGCGCACACAGTGTAAGCATCTTTGCAAGAAACGTTGGTGATATCCACTGCGTACACCTTCGGTTTCTGAGTTACCATTAAGACAACTGTAGACATGCCTCTTCCAGTCCTGAGTCACTTACAGCAAACGCATGCCACTCTGCTCCAATAAGCTTACAGTCTTTGATACATACCCCCTCATGATGTCACCTATCTTCTACTCTGTTACTCCCCTAATCCTACTCTTACACTCTAGGGACATGGTTCACATGGCAGGCAAAATTGGGATTCACCATCCTTATCCTCATTTGCATAAGATTGCCTAGTAATGCTTGGTTACATCTCTCAGACTGAGCTTCCCCCCTTAGCAACCACTACTCAGTAGTCATGTTGTCTTCAGCCTGCCATTCACCTGCATGGCAGATGAATATTTTTAATAAAATGCCTATTTTTGGCTTTTATTTTTTTTTCCTAGTTTTTAGATCGGAGAGCGGGGAAAAAACAAAAAATTATATTTTATTATTTTGCAATGTTTAAAAATGCCAATGGTCTTATATTTGGCCATTGGCAAGCTTCCTCAACTGGATGCATCCTTTATTTGGAGCTGTCATAGCTCCATGTTGCTATTTGCAGAACGGTACTCCATTACCAACTAAATACATTTCTGCAAATAACACTACTCTTACTCGGACAGGTTAGTGTTTCCTGGATCACAAATTTACCTCATTTGCATAGCTTTCAGCAGCAAATGAGGTCATTTGCATACCATGACGCTGTCCGTGTAAGAGTAGTTTTAGGAGCTCTCATGCATGCCCCTGCTGGCTGTTGCTGGATTGCTCGGCAGACATATTGGCTGTCTGGAGTCTAACTCTACTCTTAGACTCCATGCAAGTTTTCGTGAATCCAGCCAACAATGTTTTTACACTTTTCTAACTGTAGTTCAAGTTTTATTTTACAGTTGTATTTTTATTGTGTTTACCTTTTTAACTATGCTAAGTTTAATTTGTCATAGTCTTATTTAGGCATGGATGTTGATTTTGGACAGTTTAAGTCACTGCAAAAGTAGTGCAATAAATTACAGGAAAATAGTAAGAACTGTCCTATGTAAAACGGTAAAATTGTCTGGAATCTTTACCTTGAAATAATTTATATTTTCAAATAGTTTAATTACTGATTGCGAAAACCATAACCAGAACAAACTAGATGATTTTTAAGCAAAATTCTGCTGCTGATATTTCTTGTGCTTATTCTGATTTGGCAGACTGATATTTTGCAATCCTTACAAAGGAATTAAACTGCACTCATTTCAGAGAGGAAGGTAATCCTTAGGTGCAAATGAAATTCACATCACCAGCTGCATCATCAGCCCAATTCACAACAGTGCCTAACAAGGTTTTAATAACAGAGCCTGATGGAATTAAGTGCTCCTAAGTTAGAAGAAGAAAGACATTCAAACAATATTGTGGTAGCATGGGTACAGCACTTCTGAAATGTAAACAGAAATCTTTTCTGGAAATGCACATCTTTCATATTGTTCCCTTCATCTTTTAATGTCAGAATGCTGTTTCAAATTAAGAAAAAACAAACTAAGATGTAGCCTAGCACATTGCCAGTTCTTTTATATCCTCCTTAATGGTGAGATTAAGACTCATCTGCTAACACATGTACTCATTTTGCCTTTGGCTTTCTCTCTCTCTTTCTCAGCAAAGTAACTACATGATTAAAATGCCAAGGTGTGTGTGTGTGTGTGTGTGTGTGTGTGTGTGTGTGTGTGTGTGTGTGTGTGTGTGTGTGTGTGTGTGTGTGTGTGTGTGTGTGTGTGTGTGTGTGTGTGTGCACATTACCACATGTTTTGATGCCTTAGCAGATGACTTAAGTGGAAAATAGCCAGCCTATTCAACCTCCTTAAAGGAAAAAGATGAACCTGAGTCTCCAGTCCAGTGTTATTTCCCTTTTCCTTTTTCAACAGTCAGTGACAAGATTCTACTGAATTCACAGAAGAAAAGCAATGACAAGATCTACTGAATTCACAGAAGGAAAGCAGTGACAAGATTCAATTTAATTCAGATAAGGAAAGCAGTGACAAGATTCTACTGAATTCACAGAAGGAAATCAGTGACAAGATTCTACTGAATTCACAGAAGGAATGCAGTGACAAGATTCTACTGGATTTACTGAAGGAAAGCAGTGACAAGATTCTACTGGATTCACTGAAGGAAAGCAGTGGCAAGATTCTATTGTATTCACATAAGGAAATCAGTGACAAGATTCTACTGAATTCACAGAAGGAAATCAGTGACAAGATTCTACTGAATTCACAGAAGGAATGCAGTGACAATATTCTACTGGATTCACTGAAGGAAATCAGTGACAAGATTCTACTGAATTCACAGAAGGAATGCAGTGACAAGATTCTACTGGATTCACTGAAGGAAAGCAGTGCCAAGACTATACTGTACTCACAGTCTGCCCTGAAACAAAAAAAGTGATTAAAATGTATGACATATTTACAAAAAGAGTACATACCAACACTCAATGCAAGTTCAAAAATGTTAGAGAACTTATTATGTGTCACAGAAAGTAAGATTAAATCCTTTAATGTTTGGGCTATTCACTCACATTGTGGAGTAGCCTTGAGTACTTAATATAAATTATACACATATGTAGGTAGCAGCAAGGATTTGGTTTACACTTCAGAAGGTAGGTGTAGCACTGCATCAATCTGTTTTTAATCAGATGATTTATTCATATTACAAAGCCATTTACAATAAATTTAGTTCAATTTAATTTTAATAGTGAAGCATTAAACAGTTTAACTGTCTGACACTGAAGATGCTTATGAAATTCAAGTGTAGACTCAAGCCCATGTTTCTTTCATTAATTGCTAGGATGTATTTTCACTGTATAATGATGTATCCTGGGATATCTTGAGGCAAACAGTTTAACCTTTCAGCTTTCGGTGTTCTTCCTGTGTGTGGATGTTATTGTTAAAGTTAAATCAGTCTGCTTTTTGAGATATGCTTAAATATATTTTAATTCTGGGTTACAAACATATAAAAAGTATGTTTTATACTTGCATCTGTCATTTGATATAGGGACTAGATTTTAACTAACAGCTGATTGCAAAAGGTGAATAATTTTACTGACTGAAAATATTCCAAATTTAATAAAATTACTGAGCTGCTGTCAGTAATGCTACTGAGCTAAAACCTGTAGAGACTTGCACAAATTTAATTTATACACCTTCCAACAGTCATCTTTCCCCTTTAACAGTAATAGTATCCTGTAGTATGTTTTAACTTAGGCTTGCATAAGTAAATAGAAATACTGAAAATAAATCTATTTTTAAATGTAATTAACTGCTGACATCTGACTGCTGGAAACTAATCCTAAACACTTTTCCTACTTTTCAGTAAATGATCAACAAATCAATAGTGCTGAGAGACATGGTTCTAGCAAAAGCATATCTAATCTCACTCTACAGTGCAGTCATAATAAAGCAGAAATGATTATTCCTTCCAAATGTAGCTGTTGCCATTACATGGTAAACAAGTAATCTGTTCATCCAGGCTTGAAACATAATACTTTCAGAGAGTTATACAGCAGTCTGCACTGCTGCCTCACACTATTTGGTTGTCTGGTTCAGTTCCTGACAGGGCATACTTCTGTGTAGTCTTCATATGAATTTGCACTGTTTTCCTTACAAAACCATGCAGGATGGCAAATGTTTCAGGCTCCTGTTTGCATATAGTTGTGTTTTTGGTGACTGTGTGTGCAACTGTTGTGAAATGGACTGGTATATCATCCAGAATTTGAGCTCTGCCTTATGCTGCTGAACAAGATCTCCCTTCTGCATGAACTTAAATAGTTTAATGTAAGACTAGTAAAATAAATGGCAGAAACTTAGAATAATGAAATTAAATGTCATTGTTTGTATAGCATATTTCACAAAAATATACTCACAAATTAAATGTATTACACATTATTTGCAATGTTCGTTACAGAGTCACAATGCCATTGCAAGGGTGGGGCCAATTGACACCTGCCCTGAATGCCAGCTTGTAGAGGGTGTTGAACATTTAAAAAAGTTTGATAGAATGCCAGGTATTTAACAAAACAATTAAACTATCTTTAAAACAAATAGCTAGTATGTAAGTTATTATTAAACAATTATAGTACAGACAGTGAGGTTTGGTGCCTAGGGCATCAAATTCCACAATATTTGAAAATCCTTCCACTGTTGCTTCCTCTTTATAAAACAAACCTTTTCTACGTAGACTGCATTTGACTACTCCACAATTATGACAGTATATGGAATGAAGATCTTCATCTCCCAAAAATTGTAACTTAAAGGATTTTTAAAGCATGCACCCATAATTATGTTGGTTTACAGTGAAGAAAAATGCAACCATTATAATGCACTAGCACCTTTAAGGCTGAATTGCATTAATATCTTGTCGCAGCTTTGTTGACTGTCTAGAAATGTCTGCTCTAAATTTCAGTATTGTACATGTATCACAACATTTCAGATAGCAGGTTGGTAGAAGGACACTTTAGGAAGGTGGAACAGAAGTTATTGGAGAGTGGTTATTCCCTGAACATCTTGAGGAAAGCTAAGGATAAAGTGGTGAGTAAGGACAGTAATAGGAGGTTTGGTTTCTTGAGAGGACATGATTTCAATAATAGTTTGATGGAGGATTTATATAAAAAGGAAATATTTTTGTGACTAAATTCTAGCCTTTCTCTCAAACATTAAGGAGGTCGGTTAGTGACTTATGGCTAGTTGTTTGTTGTGATGAGCAGTTGAAGGAATTGTTTGCAGCTAAAGTCACATTTTCTTTTGGAAGGTATTTGAATCTGAAGGAATTATTAAACTCCAAGAGGGTAATGAGGAACACAACAGTACTGGGGTCCTTTCCTTGTGGCAGATGTAGTTTGTTCTATAATTATGAATATTTCAGGTAAAAAAATTAATGGGAGGTTCTTTTGTTCTTTAGATAGATTTTTTTGTACTTCTTGTGGAGTGGTTTACATTGTGGGATGTGGCTGCACTCCTGTGAAATGGTACATAGGACAAACTAAACGTATAGTGAAGGTCAGGATTCTTGAGTGTTTAGGACATATTAGGAACAAGAATTTGGAAAGTTCTGTTGCAGAACATTTTGCCAAGGTTCATGGGGGTTCTGATGTTAGTTTTTTTCTTTAGTATTTTGACAAGACCTTTTCTTGCCAGAGGTGGGGATTTCATGGTCAGTATTTTTAGGAGGGGAAAGTAGGATTATTCTGAATTATAATACCTTAAAACTTAGGGCTATGAATTTAGAAGTAAATCTGAATGTTTAATGTGTATTTTAAAAATAAAATAAATGTTTGTGTACAAGTTTTTATAAAGTATATTGCCATCTTAAGGGATGGGAAAATGCTTGCCTGCTTGTTACCTAGTATTAATTGATTAAGATGGTATCATGTAACTGGAACAGCTTTGTAATAAATGGAGTGTAATGGTGGCCTGAATTATTCCTTGAAAGCAATCTACCAAGGTGTTAGAAGCACCAGTAAAATCATTTTAATCACAGTTGCTGCCTCCGTTGTGTGTATGTGTGTGTGTGTGTGTGTGTGTGTGTGTGTGTGTGTGTGTGTGTGTGTGTGTGTGTGTGTTGTGCTCATGTGTAGACAGCTGACACCTGCCAGACATCTAAAAATAGAAAATGGATGTAATTAGTTATTTATTTATTGGTTTGTTAAGTGTGTTTGTGCGGTGCAGTGCAGTGCTCAGTACTGCTAACAGGTAGCTCAGTGGTATATGTGAAGGTATACCAGATTTCTTAATATCCAAGTAGCTAAATGGGTACAGTTATGGCTGCATGTGTAATAGGTCCAGGGTTCAAATACACAGAAGTAAGCACTTGTCTGTATTTTTGTTGCACACATTATGGACAAGATTTTAAAATATGGCTCCACTGCACTCTGCTCAACTGTGCTCAGACCTGCTAATCACCACATAAACATGGTAATGACCGCCAATGTTTGTGCAGTGCTCAGCTTCACTAAAACCACAATTGTGCATGTTTGTATGCTGCTCAGCTCTGCTTGGCTGGTTTGCATGCCACTAAGCAATGCAGCACTTTTTTGAATGTTGCTCAATGATGTGTACTGGTGGGAAAACAGCCTATATAAAGTGCATGAGTCAGGAATTCTGCAGAATCCAGTGGAGTTCAATCATCTGTCAATATGGCTGGTGGCATTGGAGAAAGTGTGTGCTTTTGTGTACAGCAGTGGGGCATTCAGGAGTCCAGGGTCACAGTTGGGCTCCTAGTCAAAAAATATGAAGATAGGCTACTGTAAGGTGGTTTCCAGGGCTTGGAGTGTAAGGTGAAGGCCTGTGACTGGCTAGTGAGAGAGCTCACCAATGTTACTGGTATCCCCTGCACAAGTCAGCAGTGTCATCACCATCAACACAAACTGAAAAGATGAAAGAGGGGAACCTTGGACACCTGGGTCCAAGAACTGAGTGCAGGGAATGCTGTACAATTATGTAAATACTTTTTTTCTCTGTTTTACCAATATGTAATCTGAATGTCTGCAAAACTGGTATGCATAATGGTGTGCTTCTCTCCCAACAGCTGCAGCTGAGAAGGCTTGCAATGTCAATTCTCATGCTGGGTGCCTGGCCAGGTTGCACTGTGAATGTGGTACGTATGGATGTATTATGCCAATTGTAGTGCAATAAGCAAGAAAGAGTAAAGTATTAACTGCAATGAAGTGTATAAAATAAAGTCTGTAGTGCAATAAAGTTGGAATTAGAGCTGTAGTGCAATAAATGATTAATAACAACTGTAGTTTAATAAAAATAAGAAACAATACCAATAACACAAGGAAAATGGGGTACATTACAATTGTCTTGTCATAACCATTGCAGTAGAGCTGTATGCATTGAGTCTGTAAGGATACATTGCTGCAGTCAAGTATAATACTGTAATAGGTGTTCAATGCAAATTTAATGGCTGCAAACTCTATTGCTTAACTCATAGTACTATTCATAGCTTTCTCTAGGCCATTATTGGTCACATAATGCTCAGTCTTCCACAGATGTCAGGTAATAAAGGTATATGGGTGAGGTAGCCCACTCTGTGGCCAGATATTGTGTGTATGGACTTCACAGATATTGCAAGCCAATAACAATAATATGTGTTCACCTGTATTGCTGAAAGTGAAATAAAGCTGCAGTAATATATGCAGTATGGTTGTTTATCATGCATGTTTGTTCTATTGGCACTGCAGTCTAGTAAAACACTGTAACAGTACTAGAAGTCAGAGGAAAGTCCTGTAACTTACATTGCATGATTTATAGTATGTTTCCAGGTGGTCTCGAGGCAAGTATCCGTCACCCTGTAGTTAGCACTGCCTTAGTAGCTCAGTCTGTTAAATTCCTTGTAGCCTGTAGATTTTGTGACATACAGTTCTGGGTTCGAATCCAGTGCTATGTAGCACTACTTTTCAGTATCAGTCATGTAATGCTCACAATTTCTCTCTTCCCAAGAACACAAAAATGTGATGGGTGAGTTAGCCCATATTATGTGCAGATATTGTGTTTAAGTCTCACAGAATGTTACACTCAATAGCAAGAATGTGTGCATCAGCTTTGCTGATTCAGAAATAAAATTATGTAATCACACTATGGCTGTATCACTTGCTTGTCCATACTATGCTGCTGCAGTCAATTATTACATTATTTGCAGATGTCTCCTGCAGTCACAGCAGTAGGTTCTACTCCCATGCCTGCCAACTAAATCATGATGGCTGTCTAGTTTAATTACTATACACAAACATGCCTCTCAAGTGTCACAATTTCTCGTAATGTAATTAGAACTGACTAATCAGTCTGTCACATGTTTACCAGATAAATTATTACCTGGAATGCAATGTAGTACCACATCCATTTACAGAACACCTCGGTAGTTATATAAGTCCACATGATGTGAAACCATTCTGAGTAGTTCTGTACCTACATTTGTTAGTGCTTGGCCCTTATTGTCCCATGCTATCAGCCTGAGAGGTATGTACAGGCTACAGCAGATATAGGAAAATTGTATTCACTGTAATCACAACTGTCAGTACTCACCTGTTGAAGTGCGCATGTATGACCAGTGTTGTCAGGGATATCAAATGCAATGTCACTAATGAAATGTTTTTCTCTCTCTCACTCCCCACCAGTTATCTTAATTTATTCATTATTGGAATGTATTATTATGATTTAATATTAACATATTTTGTTAAACTAACTATATTTTAGAAAATGTGGTTGATTATTGTTATGTTTTATTATGATTTATATTGACATATTTTGTTTAACTATATTTTTGGAAAATGTGGTTGATTATTCTTATGTTTTATGATTCAATATTAACATATTTTGTTAAACTAACTGCTTTGTTGGCCTTTTGGTTTACTTCACACTGACATGCTGTTACCATACTGGCTGTTATGTTACATTATGTTGTGCTGCACATAATATACATTAATATGTATTTGGATTAATAAATATGATGTTCTATTCTGTTAATACTAACAATAGTTTGGTTGTTATTAACTTTAACATATTGCTTTACCTCATGTACCACAGCATGTCAAGGTAGGCCAGTTCTGGCTGATCCCACTAGCTTTCCTCAACTGCCGGTGGCATCGGGTCCCAGCACATCTGGGACTCAGACCAGTGGTGTTCCCTCTGCTGCCCCTGCACTACCTGCAGCATCAGGTAGTACCACCCCAAAGGACGGGACCCAGTCCCCCTCTGGGAGTGGTGGCAGAGGAAACATAGTTACCTGTGATGAGCTACCAGTTCTGGTGTGCAGGATAGTCCACAGTGGCTATGACCAATGCCTGCAACAGATTGATGGCATGCTGGCCGACCTGGTATGGCAGTATCATCCTGGTGCCCAGCCTCCAGCGTAGCCACCCTTGGGGCAATGAAAGAGCAGTGCAGACAGTCCCATGGGTGGGGCCGTGAGTCATGCTGCTGCTATCTAGAGGCACATGGGACTCGGATTCCACAACACCCTCCCTGTCAAAGGTGTTCACCCCCTCATGTGTCACACACCACCCCTGTCTGCTGTCTTGTCTGTTTGCAAATGCATTCTCACCTACCCAGCTTACCTCCCCCACACTTACCTATGTCCCTTCCCCAACATTCCACTCTCATCTTAAAAAAAAAATGGGCACCTGTCCCAAAAAAATATTGTCCCATACATATCTCTCCATTTTTCACATGTGTTCAATGGACGCACGTAATTTAGTCCAATTGGCTTGACAATGCAGTTATGTTTCCTCACCCCTCTCTCAAGGATTTGAGAATCCAAATTCATGTACAAATCTGTCAAAGTGCCCAGTTGTTGATGTACAATAAATGGATAGCTATGGTTCTTTCTTACACCCTTTCTGCACATCCCTCCCTGCCTTTCCATATGTTATCCCCCCTGCTTGCCCCCATTTCACCACTATACTATCACCCCTTTTTTCTTTTCTTTGTATTTTTGTAGCACGGAGCTGCACAACATGCAGATTCGCTTACCTCAGCTAAATAGAGCTATAATAAGTATATGTGTTTTTCATATTGTAAGTCACATGTACAATATAAACACCTCTGCCATGTTTCGAACCCAGCCCATCACACCTGTAGCACACTGCATTAACCTGCCACACCATGCAACTCTTAGTTAAAACAGGTGGTTTAAACAAAATATAGTAATTCCCAATTGCAGTCATTATGTGTGTTTCAGTGGAGCTGCGCACCGCACCACACTGTGCAAACTTGAATAAACAGTAATGGAAAAAATGAGAGTGTACCTTGGATTCTGATGCAATAGTGCACCACTACACAGACAAACATATGATAATGGATGTAAATGAGGCCTGTGATAGGAGGTAAATGTGCCCTTTTATCAGCAACATATATAAAGTCACCTGATAAGGCATTCATGGCAAAATACTTGTCCAACTGAGAGTATGGTGCAGAAATACATCCATATAAAGCCATGCACATACTGATGGATATAGAATATGTTTGTCACAGCCTGTATGTGTGCACATATATCTTGCAAGTACACCTGCAGTGACTCAGTAGCTCAGTCTGTTAAATGACTTGCATACAGTACATTTCACCACACACAGTCCTGGGTTAAATTCCAGTGTTGTACTGCATTTCAATTACATTATTGTGAAGGCAACAATGAATGGATCACTAATACGCTCTACCCACACAAATCATTGCAAATTAAATAACCACTTTTCAGTGCATGAAGTCACAGGCCTGCAGGTAGGGACACACTTCACATTTCCATATAGCAGTACTATATGTTGCCTGGTACTCTGTCATTGACACAGTTGCCTAACATCCGTACCTTAAACACATGCCTTAAGTGGAGTGTAAAGGGCACCCTCAACCTGGCACTGCCTCTACAACAAGCCTGACACAGCTGACACAGATACACCTACAGCTTGTTGTCCTCCAAAGTGTTCACACTCTCTGCCTTGCCTACTACCTGCAGTAGCAGCTGCAGCCTGTGGTACACACAGTTCTATATAAAGGTTTCTGCTACAGACCTACCTCTGTGATGATGTAGTCTCCTTACTCCAGTAGTGCCCATCTCAACAGCTAAGAAAAAGGCCCAGGTCTACATGAAGGCCTTATATATTGCACAGTGGTTGCATGTCATTGGCTGATGATAGTGCAATTCAGCTGCTCTGGCTGCAATTAGTATTTCAGAACCACATATTAGTTTAGAGGTAATTACCTGCTGATGGGGAGCATATTTAAAAGGTAGGCAGCTGGATAGTGGAAACCATTCTGTATGAGACCTTACTCACACAGAGCATGCCTTTGTTAAACTTTAGTAGACACACAGTTCATCAGAAGAGTATTGCACTCTAGCAGGTATGTAACTTTTTTTTGTGTATAACAGGATTTAGAAGGTAGGATAGAGGTATGTGTAGTAGGGATTACAGCAGTAAGCCAGTCATAGACCTGTGGTAATGACATGTCAGTGATACCCTGCTGACTTACACCTACATGGGACGTACCATACATCAGGGTGGTATTGTCTTCTGTCAGTGTGTCCCACTGGTGTTGTCGGACCTATATAGTGGTTGTTGTAGCACACTGCTATTTGTTCGACACTGCTTCTATGACATATTATTGTGTACATTGTTTATTTATGTATGTATGCAAAAACGCTGGATTATTGTATAAATAAAAGTTGCGTTAAAGGCATATTATTGTGTGGTTGGCCTTAGGGGACACACCACAGTGGACAGGAGTGTTGGGTATATGATCATAATATACAACAGAAGCTGTCATACTTCGGTAATGGTACTATTTGGGTTGTATCCGCACATGTATTATGTTGTCACACAGTGGGTTATGCCATGTGTAAGCAAGCAGTGGACAGTACTGGCCATTTTACCCTTGCTGTATCTGTACATAGTGGATAACCATGTATCTGATCCTGTAATGTGTTCCCTTTGTGTTGTTTTCAGGAATAATGTACCACAGATGACACCCACCTTTCTCCGATGCAGAGAATGAGATAATCTTGCAAGGACTAAGGAAGCATCATGCCATCCTGTTATCCAGGGGAGACATAATAGGGAACAGTTGGCTGCATTGCGGTCAGACCTTGGCTGTGATGTTAATGCCATGAGCCAGCAGGGGAGGACATATGAGTAGGTTTGACACCGGGCAACCAATATGATTAATGCTGCACATCAATGGGCAATGGATATAGCCAGGGATTATGTTGTCACCAGTGAAGGGCCTGCAGCAGAAACACAACTCATGGCCACTGAGGAATTCCTGGCATACCTAGCCACATACAACATCTCCCAAGCATTCATCACACCGTACATCATGGAGGTGGGTGCTACAGTTGCCACAGCTGTGGAGCATGCAGATAAGCTTACTGTGATCAGCATTGTAATACTGTAGCAGTCAATGTGTCAGGCTGTAGACATTTTTATGTTGGTGTCAGGTCTTAGTACTTTAGAGGTCTTTGTACTTTGGGTGGGGTATAACCTCAGGTGTACACTCATATGTAGATTGAGACCAATACAACAAGTAACACAGTAGCTACTGTAAATGTGAGATATATGGACATATTACCTTGTTGTGCTGCAACATGCAGTGGTACTGACATTACCACACCCTCATCTTTTTACAGGTCTATCAGGTATTGCTGAAGGCAGTGTTCCTGTCCCTGGTAAGTATGACACTTGTTTTGTTAAGTAACAATTATAGTCTAGTATGGTTAAGGGCAAGAACAATGCCTTATGTATATGTAATTATGTGTATAAACACCATAGGATATTTTTAAATGCCAGTCTGGAAGAGGTGCCTAAGTTTTCGAGAAGGGGTAGTTACAGGAATGTATTTAAACAAACAGATACAATTTGGCAGTTACAGGTAAGAGCAAATAAGGATTTTGGTTTAAATGAGACAAGGAAACTAAAATGCCTTTTAAAATACAACAGGTTGAAGGCAAATACATTAGGCAGTGAAATGTGTATTTGCATATAGTTGTGAAGAGAGTTGTACTGGGTTTTGTGTACTGAGTAAGTAAAGGGTAAATATTACTGGTCATGTTTGACTTGATTTACTTCAGCTGATGGTTATAAAGGTTCTGAGTTGAATTTGAATTGTGCTCCAAGGTAGAGCTTTGTGGACAAAGACGGAGAAGGAAGTTGTTTGACCACTAATCCAGTTGTGGGTCTTCATTGTTATGAGCCTTAGATGCTTTTCATACACAACAGTGCAGGTATTAATGTACTGCATTTTTCATTCTTATTGCAGGTGACCATGGAGGTTGGAGACTGTCCTACACAACCTGATGTTAGTATCTCCTCGGACACTGATTACGATGGTGGCCAGAGTAAGGCACAGGTGGGGGTGCTGGGGGATGAATCTCTCCCAGAGGTACACATTACTCTTCTGGCCCCATTGTCACCACACACAGTCTGTATGCCAACACATACTCCATCCCCAGAGGCTACAGATATTGTGCAATCAGAGGGTGGAGACATTGAACAGATAATTGTGGCAATGATGGCTTTAGTGAGTGTAAACACTGGCCATAGACAGAGACCTGGCAAGGACCTACACAGCCAGATTGACAGGGGATACTTGTAGGAGGCCTGCTGTTCATCCACCACTTGTTGCAGGTGTCACATCACGGGGTCACCCGGTGCATGTTTCTGGTCATCATGGAGGCACAGGCATGTTCTGAATGGAACACCAGGCATATGCTTAGGGTTATGGATGCCACACAGTCTGACATCTGTGACAGCCTTCGCTGCATTGAGGACACCCTGAATCGGTACTTTGATGCAGTGGACAGAAGGTGGGTTGAGACAGTGTCTGCTTGGAACACACATTGCGCTGGAATGTGTGGTTGAAGTTGAGCATTGGACCTATGTACGTAGGTCAGTAATACCATCTGCTGAGAGTCCATGTGGCCATGCACACTCACACACCTGTAGTGGCACTACTTCAATGCTACAGAGAGGAGTGTGCTGTCCACACCATGACATGGCAAGCTATGGGCTCATGGTCCTGGGTGGTCCTGTGGGGGACATGATCCCAGCAGACAGCAGTCACCATCAGGTACTAGCACCACTTCTGACCTTGAGCATGGAGGTGCCAGTCCAACTCCTGGCAGAGTCAGTTCCTGGGTTCGGGGCCGGAGACAGTGAACTGTCAACTCTACCATGTATGGTCCAAAGTTGTCCAATATACACATGTGTAGGACTAGCAGTGAGCTTGACAGTGCATATGCACACACTCACACACCACTGTCAAATGCAGGTCACCTACAGACACACACAGCACCTCTTCATGGTCCATCTTACATGCTCACACACATGCTGTCTACAGTTTAGGCCAGCCTAGGCCTCCTCTAACCCCATACAACACCCTGTGCAAGTGATGATACCTGTGCCACATCCTTGTCATCCTTGGCATCGATGCAGGGAAATGAAGCTATGGGTCTGATGCACAGGGCGACTATATTACTTGACATGTACTTGTGTAATACATGGTTCACCATGCCACTTGTAGTGGTTAATGAGAGATACTGTATGCTGGCATTTGTCATGTGTACGCCACATACATTTGTCTAGCTTATGTGGTCCTTATGCTGTATGTTGCAAAATTGGCTGCATAGTTACACAATGACAGGTGTGTCACAGGTCTATTTATGTTTCTGTTACAGGAGTCTGTTGGGATAACCTATGGATACACAGTGAAAATAATGCAGCACAGGATGACATGCCAGCATAGCGGACATATATCATCACCAAGGTACAACACTATAACTGCATGGCCCCATAGGTTCATATGTGTATAACAGGCTAGTAAGGGCAATGTTGGCATTCAGCATACTCATGCATCCCTAATTTGTGAGAAGGTCTTCTACCCTTCATAAGTGCCACCAGGGTTTTGATGGAGATGAAGCATCTACATATATCCTGTGTCCAGTATCAACAGTTGCCTACCAACAGTTATGATTGTTGTGTTCTGCATCCAATGTGTTATCTGCACATGATGTTTGTCACAGCAGATGAGTGAGTGAGTGAAATGCATGGTGGGCCTGTTTCATGTAGGGCGCACTGCCTGTGTTACATACCTGTCTCACCAGCATGTACTATGCATACCACACTGATGTTGGTGTGTAGTACAGGTGAGACATGTCTTAGTCCTGTCATGGATACACAGGAGGTACACAGTGGGAGCTGACACCTCTCTGCATGAAGCCATACACATCCCTTCCAAAGCATTTTGGAGACAGACTACACATGCATGGTCCTGATGTAGACTCCATAGGACATGATTTCTACAATGTGTATTGGTGTATCTTGGAACTTGTGTGGCTGCTACAGTTGTACAATATGCCTGTTTAGTGGCATGGCAAGGGTGACATTGCACACAGTGATAGCTGTGATGACTCCCACATTCAGTATACCAGTGCCAGTGCACGCACCACACCTCATGTCTGCTAGTACTATCATTTTAGGGCATATTATGCTTGATGACATAAGCAGGCCTTGTGGTCAGTCCTTTTGGGGGGCCACATTACCCACTACAAATAAAACACTGCAAGACCCTACATATGTCTAGACTACCAAGTTTATGCCATATGGATATATACACATGCACCAAGTGGGCTCGAGTGAGATTAGAATCCTTACATATCTAGTCTTATACAGTATAGATCACAGTATGTATCACATGCGCCATGGCTTACATTTGATATTACACTGTCAGCTGGTAATCTTAAGGTGGTTAACATCATCAGGTCTTGTAGAGTAGGGCAGTGTGGAAGGTAGCAGCAAGTTACAGGTCCACAAAGTGTATAACCATTGTAGGTGGATAGCCCATGAGAGCATGTCTGTTCATTTGCAGGAAGATACACACACACACACACACACACACACACACACACACACACACACACACACACACACACACACACACACACACACACACTGACACAGTCACACATCAAATGGGCTGGATTGAGATTAGAACCTCTAGCTATCTAGTCTTCTACACTATAGATCACAGTACTTATCACACACATCACATGTTAGGTTTGTTCTGTGTGTGACTGCAGGCACAGTACTTGTGCATTACACAAACTAGGCCATTGTTGACCAGCATCTGTGGCCTGCAGTGTGATATTGCTTCATACTGTTATCTGCATCTAGTATCCTAGCAATGGAATAACTGTAATTATTCAACTATGTGTGTACAGTTACCAGCATGGCCATATGTGGCTGTTTGCAGTTACATAGGCATACTTGTGGGCAGGGACAAGTTGCCCTGTCCATACATGCATTGACAGCATTATACATTACAGCACTTGCTCACCTGTGTCTGTCTACGTAGTGACATCCAGCAGGCACAGGGGTCTGTGGGTAAGTGGAATTTGTACTGTTGCACCCTTAGCTTGGAACCTTTGAGCAATAGTATGGCTGTATGATAGTGAATATTTACTCATCATTATTAGTGTATGTCAAACAATACAGACATCTACACACATACTTCTGTATATAAAAGGGATGTATATATAACTGTAGCTGCATGTGTGTATGATATGTATATGTGTCATAATGATATATGGGGGTATATGTATCATTTTAATATATATAGCTATATATATCTGTAGATATCTATTTGACACTGCATAGCAATAGATAAACTATGCATGTGAGAGAAAGATAGTGTCATACAGATATGTATACATATATCTGTCTGTATAGACATTTATATATAACAGGTCAAGCTATATATATATATATATATATATATATATATATATTTGTACATATCTATTTGACATACATAGCACTAGATATACTATGCATGTGTGAGAGAGAGAGATAACTGTCTGTATAGACATTCATACATAGCAGGTCATTTTAATGAAGGGGCAACATGATTGTGCTCATTTTAGCTAAGTGTATGCGCATATCCAGTGGGACTGTCAGTACTAATAAGGTGACTCCAGTCCACACCTACCTCTACTCCAGTCCGGGATTTTGTATGTTACAGACATTAAGATCCACCCCTGTTTCTGCAGTACTGCACTTCATTCAAACTGTCCACTGCATTCCCCAGCTGTGCCTGTGTGCTGTACATAATCTGTGACTGGGGTTGGCAATGTTACATCACCAACAGACTGACAGTCTGCATACCTCTCAACTGTCCTGATTTCCACAGAATGCCCAGTGTTTTGCCTCATATGTTTAGCCTGTTCCTCATACATTTGTGGTCTTCTGGTGAAGTATTTAATATTGATGTCACTACATTATACTACTTACAGACAAACATTTGTGTTTCAGATGTTATATCCTTTAGAACATATGTAATAATGCAACACCTTTACTTCCAGTTCATTTCTAGGTTTGTGGGACAATATTTGAAATCTGTCCCTATGTTTGGGCCTTTGCCCCCCCCCCATTGGCTTTGTTCAGATTTCTTGCAGTAAGAGATATGACAGACTGTGAAAACCCCACCATAGTACTGCCTCACATGCAAAAGATGTGAGTAATTCTGGATTACAACCATTAACACCATCACCCATTCTAGCTTCCCTAGTCCACTGAGCCACTGAGGTCACTAGACAGAGAGGAGTCATTCATTACATAATCATCAGCATAAATATGTACATTGTTATCCTGCATGAAGAGACATACAACGGTGTGAGCAATATCTATGTTACAGCCCTGAGATTGCCTGGTCCACTGATATACCATAGGTGATTTTCTGTTAAAGCAGTTCCATTGGTACACTGGTTTGTTGGGTGTGGGGAAATAACAGTGTATGATCTGCTGGGATATACAGTAGTCTAAATATAATGTGAGCCCACTGTTTAACATCTCCGTAGACTGATGTAGTGAATATTCCAACCATGAGCCTTAATGACTAATAAGGCACACATACTATTGGACTTGGTATCTGTAGTCCCATGTGGATGTTACATCTGTCCAATTAGCCCACTACATTTTCTTGCATAACAGCAGCAGATCCATACATATGATATATTACAGTAATCCTTACAATTAGTGTGTTGCTTAGAGACTTACACTGTGAATGCAGCAGTTGAGAGACCCATAGTTCAGGGCTGACTCTATGTGATGCAAGCCATATACAACCAATAAATGGATAGGTACAGGTTGTGTGAGTTGCCTAGCATCAACACATTTACTATATGTATGCGAGTAGGAGTAAGGTGTCCGTTCCTAGGGCCCTAGGTTGTCAGTGAATGTGATATGAGTTGTCTCTCAGCCAATGCCAGTGCATACCGGGCACACTTACATCTGCCTACAGAGACATCATCAGGGGGCTCCTCCTCCAAGTCCTCTTGTGAGTGCAGCTGTGGTGACTTAGGCACTGTCTCCCCTCCCTTTGCTGATCCTGCTGCAACTGTTTCTGCAGGATCATGTTGTATAGCATGGCACATACTGTGAATATTTGTGCACATGTGGCTGGAGAGTACTGCAAAGCTCCACCAGATATACCAAGACACCGGAACCGTGACTTTAGCCGCTCAAACACAAGCTCTATGATGTTCCTAGTTTGTGCGTGCACCTCATTACCTTCCATGGGGGCATGTGCAATTCTGATGGGTATCATCATCTACGGTTCCATGGCGTAGTGAGCATCCCCCAGTATATGTCCATGTGGGATGTCCCCCTAGGAAACATCTGTCACAGCTGTGATGTGGCCAGATATGGGAGTTGTGATAACTGCCAGGGCTGCCAGCACACACATTCATGATAATGCCCAGGGTATTGCACACGACGTGGCAGTTGATGAAGTGGTAGTCCTTGCAGCTAACATAAATTCTACAATCCTCACCAGGTGGTGCCTTGATGTGTACATGAGTGCAATCTATGGCACTCAGTTCCTCAAGGTAGTGCGCTACACCACAGAATTGTTGCATATTGCTGGGGTCTATATTACCAGATTGAAAACCTGTTTCAGTGAACAGCACAAGACTGACACATATAGCGTGAACTGCAAATATGCCGAACCCCCTAAACCGTGAAATTTCAAATCTCAAATCGTCATAGTTGGCCAACACCACCATGCACTACATACTACATACCCAAACATAATAAATAAAACACATACATAGACTAACCAAACCCTGCTTCTAACCCTACACTAAACCTTACATACATTACTATCTATTCACTTGCCTTAACCCGCACCCTAATGCTAAGGTCTGTAACTACCGCACATTTACCTTACAGAGCTATACCACAGACGGGCCAACCATGATACTTCGACATTTCGTGTTTCGCGGTTTTGAACATTCACCATTATTGTAGTTCACGCTATACGTGTTGGTCTTGTGGTGTTCGCTGAAATGGGTTTTCAGTCTGGTAATGTAGACCCTATTGCTGGCCCTCACCTCAGGGGTCAGGGGAAAATAAATTTGCTCACTTGCATGTGGTAGCATGGGATCCAGGAACTGGTGGAGTACCCTGGATGCTGATACCTGTGAGACTCTCATCATGTCCCCAGTTGGGCTTTGAAAGGTCCCTGTAGCTATTATCTTAAGGGCTACACATACCTTTGTCTCCACTGGGATGGGTTCCTCTCTGTTGGCTCTGGGTCTGAGTTGAGGACGGCAGAGCTCAGTGAGTTTTTGTAGTATGTCCTGTCTACCCTATAGCGATCTATAATCTCCAGCTCATGTAGCTCCTGGAAGGTTGCCCTGGGCCTAAAAACTCTTCTCCTTCTCTGCCTAGGCCTATTGTCAACAGCACCAGCAGCAGCATTGGCTTTGGTATCTAGCACATGCAGATGTAGCAGACCTGCAGCAGCCCCTAGCATTGTTTCACTTAAAATTCCCAAGTCTGTACTCTAATGGTGCAGAGTATGGATGAAAAATCAGAATGTAGGGTATAAGCATACTTTATAGTGCTTTAATGTGGGTGCTGACTGTGTGATTGACTACCTATGATGCATTCCACCTGCCAAGTATGTCATTTAGAAGATTTAATAGTCCTAGTTTAAATGAAACAGGGGTCATCAATAATTAATATATCATTGGCTTTTAGATACATTCAGCCCAGCGGCACACTGAGCAAACACATGGAAACAAGCACTGCAAAGGTAAACAAATCTTAGCAGTCACTGTACACACACCCCTGAAAGGTCACTCCCAGCACAGTGGCTCACCACTCAAACATGCGGAAACATGCACCCTGAAGGTAAATAAAGCTTAGTAGCCAGTGTATACACCCCTGATGAGCACAGCAGCATGTCACACAAACAGAAGCAGCTGAGCTACACTGAGCTGACAAGTACTCAGGCACACCCCTTCTTGATGTCAGCAACCTCTTCTGTTGACACCAACATGGTTCTGTGCCTACAAGGAAGGCATATGCGGACACGGATACCCATTTGTGCTATTCAGTAACCCCACTTCATTTGCATAGGGATCTGTGCACACAACCTGGAAACTACTTGGTTCCAGACCCTACCTTGTTAGGAACAGTACCATTCCACTATTGCAGATACTCCACACAGAGACCTGTAATACATTTCTGTCACATACTATTAAATATGTTTTTCCATTCTTTTTTTTCCATAACAGCATGTTTGCACACTGCAGCTCACTGTAGAAACATACCCAGGTCATTAAAAATAATAAAATTATTTTAACTTATGTCCCTTACTTTTTTTGGACACACGGTGGATAGTTTTGCTCATATCTGTATGTGCTATGCCATTTCTGTCCATCTACCTATGTTTTTACAGCCCCTGTTGTCTGTCTAAAATCCTGTACAGGGAATATTTCCATGTACACTACGGACACCGAGATGGGGTCTGCAGGGCTGCCTATCTGCTTGCTGGATTGCTTTGCCTCCCTCATTTGCAAGAGATTCACCTGCTTATGAGGTGATTTGCATGCCACAGATACTTCCGTGTTGTTGCCGCCCAGCTGTGTTTACTGAATTGCAAACCTGCTTACTTTCATGTAAGCAGTGCACCACGATGCCTACATGGTACAAAAGTCCATGTAGGCTTTATTAAATTCCCCCCAATATCTTACCATATCATATAATAAGGAAAAAAGAGAAAAAAAAATCAAAATTAGCTGTTTGATAATACGTAAAATATCAAACAGTAGCCTTATATTTTCTACCTCACAGCCCACGGATGTAATCTTATTCTATTTCTGTTTGTTTATAGGGGTAAATCACTGATCCACAAGGACATTTTTCAGAGTTAGCTTTACAGAACTACTCCATCCTCAAAATAATGGAAACTGTTTCTGAGGCAATATTTTTGCCTTGGTAGTTTTCCTGCTCTCTGGTAAATACCAATGCAGTTTTATATGAACTTCCAGACATCTTCCTGCTTGTAAGCAGATAATTTATTTAGCTCTGTTTTCCTTGTAACTTTAGAACTATTTTTACATTAATTACTGAATTTTTATTTGTTTATTGTTTTTTTTATAGTTTCTAATAAGTTTTCTTATGTCCCCAGATAAATCCTTCTGTTGGCTCTGACTTCTAAGTTGCCTACATTTGGAACTATTTATTTATTTTATTATATTTATCATTTGTTAACCAGGTTAGTCTCACCAGGCTATTGGACTCTTTTCAGGGGAGATCCAAGGGGGTATTTCTACCACTAGAAGATACTTGGCCGGGGTATCAGGGAGCTTCCCCTACTCTTTTTGATAGGAGTCATGGGATCCATGGGATCTTTTACATCCATATGTGCTAAAACCAAATCAAACAAAAGGGACCTCAGTTTAACATTTCATTAACCCAGAATTGCAGCTGACATTTAGAGCATGAGTTTGAAGTGGCTGTGAGTTTGGTGTGCACGTCTCAATATTGTGGGGAACTACCTCTAAAACTATGGATCGGTCTGGTGTAATTTCAGCTTTATTAAAATTAAATCAAATTTAATTTCTGTACAGCTTTTTAATGAATTTCACTTTTGTGACGTGAAGGCTGCCATTAGTCAATCATCTACAACACTAGCTTCCTTCCAATCTTCATTGTCTAATATTGATGTGAAGCACAGAAACCAAAAAAATCAAACAGAATGTTGTCTGTACCAGAACATTAAACTGATTTATTAATGAACATGTAATAACCTTAGAATATTTGGTGTTGTAGTAGAAGCAAAAGGTAATGATTTGTTTGGTTTTCTTTATAGAAAACTGCCTAACTGGTTTGGAGTCCCACTTGCAGCTACTAGGGCATGGCAAAGAGCCAAAAGATCATTGCTTTCCAAACCTAAATCACCAAAAGAGCAACTATTTTATATTATTCAAATGTTTCTTAATTTTACAGATAGAGACTCTTTTAGGCTGTTAGGAATTTTTAACATTTAAATGCATATGCCTTTTGGTAATGATCTCCTTTTCAGTTTGTATTCTGTATATCACTATTGTAACCATTAACATTGTTTTTTTTTGTATTTACTTAATTAACTGACAGCTATTTCAGCATAACATCTTTTAGTGTTGTCTGTCAGTGTTAGTGTATCAGACTAATTTTACACCATGAGCTTTTTTCTAATTGTTCCAGCACCCAGAAATCATTTGTAAAATGGTATATGTTTAATCTTAAAGGTATCAGTGAATATAGTATTATATTTCTTTTATTTATAGTTTATGTATTTTGCATTCTTTATCCCCTGCATTGACTATTAAAACTCCCCTTCAGCCACTTTTCTGATCCATATCCTCCCTTCTGCAGTGAGAGCTCACAGCCAAATTGTTTCCTTCACAGATGAAAGTCAAACACTAGAACATATGCCATCATCTACCTCTGATATTATTATTATTATTATTATTATTATTATTATTATTATTATTATTATTATTATTATTATTATTTTTTTTTTGGTAATGTACTTAACCACCTCCCTCTTGCTATACTTATATTTACACTAAAAACTGCAAAACATTAAGTTCAAGCACATTCATCCAATCCAGCAAGGGGGACCAACTGCTTCTCCCTCTCACAAGGTGGGTGAGTTAACAAATGCCACTTCTTTACCACCTTCAACAAGCCAGCTGTTTGATGTCTAAACTGCTAGTTAAAGCTGGGTCATTTGATAAAAAAGTATGTATGGAGTTCAAAAATAAGCTCCTACTGCCATTTAAAGTGCCTACTACAGGTAGGTCAAGTTACAAAACATTGGAAAATGACATTCAGAGACATGTTTAGTAACAGTGAGCAAGACCTCATGATTGGCTAATTTGCATAACTCTGAATTACTCTTAATCACCACAGGTGTTAATGAACTTTGCAGCAATAATTACCTCTGATGGTTCATGCATTGCATTGGCACAGGTACCACCCATACTCTCTCAAACAAATGCAGCCATTTTTGGATACACACAGACACACACACACACACACACACACACACACACACACACACACACACACACACACACACACACACACACACACACACACACACAGTCTGCCACAAACATCCACACAATCACAGCCTCCCACTACTACCTCGTCACTGAACTTCGCTTAACCTACCTGCAACATGGCCTCTCCATTGACATGTTAGTTATCACAGCTGGCCATGCTTTTACACAGCTAAGCATAGAGCTTTTACACAGCTAAGCATAGATCATAGGTAAAACTGGAGGAGATCACACGTTTAACTAGCTTTAGAGAATGGGTGACCTATAGATTGCACCCTGATTAGAGAATGAATATTCTCCAGCAGGGAGTTAATCTACAGGTAATGCCCACTGAAAAATGAGTCTGCTGTTTAACAGCAGCATATCAAGCTGCAGTAGAGCTTAGATTTAAAAAACTTAATGGCTACAATTATTTTACACTCGCTAAGTAGCACTTTTGCTATTTACTGAGTGTAAAAACATGTGTGTGTTTGTGTGTGTGTGTGTGTGTGTGTGTGTGTGTGTGTGTGTATGGGTATGTGTTTATGTCTGTGTGTGACAGTGTATGCATTTATAAGAGTGAGAGCTTGATTGAGCCATTGTCTTACACTTGCTAAGCAGTGCTTTTGCTGTTTAGCGAGTGTAAAAAAATAAATGAAACCGAAAAAAAGTGAGTGTGTATATGTTTATTTTCTTTCTGCATGCGAGTGAATGCATGCACGAAAACAGAAGATGCAGTATGTGTGTGTGTGTGTGTGTGTGTGTGTGTGTGTGTGTGTGTGTGTGTGTGTGTGTGTGTGAGAGAGAGAGAGACAGAGAGAGTGAAGAGTGAGAGCGATTGAGCGATCCCTCACAGTAGCAGCATCAGGTAGGAGGTTTGCGTACCTTTTGACCATATCTCTCAACCTCATGGCAAAAGAAATCTGGACACAGCCACAAATTATGAGGGGACAAAAGACTAAAAATAGGGACAGATTTTAAATATTACTCTTATAAACTTAGAAAGTTGCTAGAATAACAGGGTTTCCATTAGCATGCGTTTTCTGAAGGATTGGAAGTCTGAAACTCAAATGACTGTCATTATTTAATTACTTCAATCCCCAGTGATTTGCCAGAACACTACACATTTTATGAGAAAGGGACCAAACATATGAGCCAAAAAGCTGGACCTTCTACAAACATCTGGACAAAAGGTATGCTCACGACTCTTAGCTCAAGATATCTAGATAAGCCTAAAAGAACAGTGGACAAAAGCTCAAAATAGGACCATATTTTAGTTGAATATTAGGATTTGTGTTAGCATGCATTTTCTGAAACACAAGTTTGTTTGTGAGAGAGAGAGACATCTGTGAAGACTGGTAGAGATAGGTGAAGGCTGCCAGTCTAGCCAGATAGAATTGTGCAGATAATTCTATTATTTGTAAATATGAATGCTGAACTACAAGCTTGTTTTTTTTTAAATGAAAGAATGTGCTGTGAAATGTTGAACTTAAAAAAATGTGACAACATTGCCATCTGCTGTAAAGAAAGCTAAGTCAAGCATTTCTTGTTGGTCCTTTGAAATTAAAATTATTTCATGGCTGCCTTTGATGTTTACAAGTTGGCTTCAGTCCGGCTAGATGAAGGCTTCCTGCCTGTTGTTTTAAGGATAAAGTTAATGAACAGAATTTACATGCAGAATGCCCTTTATTGCTCTAAGTGTAAAATAATGTAAATGCAGTTTCTATCAGCCTGGGAACACCAGGAAAGTGTGAAATGATGCAATGTTTTATCAGAACTGCAGTTTCAATTTAAACAGTGAGAACCAGAGATTATTAAGCATTTTGTCTGAACATCCAACTCAGCACTCTGCCTGTTGTCTTATGTAAGTTATTTTAGAAGTGTGTTTTCTTGCAGATAGCTAGAAGCTATAAAGATTAGACTGTTTTCTGTAATGTCAGAACTGTACTACTGATTTATTTTAAGCATTTCTGTGTGATCTCTGAATCCTTGACTAGCACTGATTGTGTAGTAGAAAGTATTGTCTTGTGGTTTTAATTATTTATTATTAAATATTTTAAAAACTTTTTAACTGTGGCTGTTTTGTGTACAGATAATTTAAGCTCTAGAGTACATTGCATATTTATAGAGTTTACTGTCCAGGTCACTCCAAATAAGCTTTGCCTGATTATTCACACTTACCAATTGGATAATAATATTGCACAGTAATAATTAGACACCCTTTTAAGGGCCTTTGAGTAGCTGATAAATATTAGCTGGGTGGTGGCATGTGGTACTACTGCATAGTCTGGATAAAAGGGGCACAGCTGGAGAACCTGTGCTAGCCTTCCCCAGAAGTGTCTGTGTGGTTGTATAAACTCTTATCTCAAAGTGTGTGTGTGTCAGCTACTTGAACAGGGATACAAAGCACTGGTTAGACAGAGAGGGTGCTGGAGATTTTAGCTTGCCCAGCTAGGCTGATATCTGGACCCTATGGCTGTGCCAGTGGGAAGTCTTATTTGGGACCCGGACAGCAAGGGAGCGACCAGCCCCGGACTGACTGTGATCTCTGTGTGCTCCTAAGGGAAATTGCACTTTACTGTGTGTATTTGATATCCTTTCCTCTCATATGAGATGCCCTATCTGGTGTTAGTGGTGAGGATTGAGGCTCCTTGATTGCTGGGCCAGGGCATGGGTGTCACATATTAATCCCCCCCCGAGAACTCAAGCTAGTTTTTCAAGTGACCCTTGAGAAACGCCACTTGAGAGGGTTAGGTCTATCTGAGTGTACCTACCCCATTCCCTGTCTTGAGAGCCCATCTGCATTGGCATTGCTACTCCCACTGTGGTGCTGCACTGACATATATGCTTGCAACCCTAGGCTCTATCTTAGCAACTTGGCATTTTGCTGGCTGGCTATGTTTAACCATATGAGGGGGTTGTGATCTGTCATAACAGTGAATTTCCCTCCATACAGATAAGGCTGAAGTTTCTGCAATGCCCACACCATGGCTAGACATTCCTTTTCTACAGCTACATAGCATTCCTTCCTGGGTTAGAGCCTACGACTGAGATAAACCATTGGGTACTCTTCCCCCTCTGAAGAAATCTGGCTAAGTACAGCCCCCCACCCCATGGTTCAAAGCATCCACCTACACAATAAATTCTTTGCTGTAATCTGGACTGGCTAACACAGGGGGTCCTCCCAAAGCTTTTTTGAATTTCTGGAATATTTGTTCACATGCTAGGGTCCACACTACCTTATCTGGCCTGTTCTTCCTTGTCAGGTCTGTGAGGGGAGCAGCTACGGTACTATAACTGGGGAGGTACTTTCTGTAGTACCCTGCTGTCCCTAAAAATGCCCTTACTAGCTTTTTAGTAACAGGTGCAGGCCATGCCTGAATGTCTTCCACTTTGGCAGGTTCTGGCCTTATCTTACCACTCCCTATCATGGTAAGGTTTCATCATGTTAACATGGCACAATTTGTGTCCCTGGCTTTTGCCTAGCAGTTCAACCATGTAGTTAACATCATTTACTTTTCTTACCACCTTGTAGGGTCCCTCCCAAGCTGCTTGAAGTTTGTTGTGTCTGACAGGAATGAGAACCATTACCTGCTTCCCCACAGCATAATCTCTAGCTCTAGCATTCCTGTCATACCACACCTTTTTCTATTGTTGGGCTTCTGCCAGGTTCTCCTGGGCCAAGCCCATGAGTTCCCTGTGCCTTGTCCTGAGGTTTAGAATGTATACCACAACAGACTCCTTGTTCATAGGTTCATAGGTTCATAGGTTCATACTAGGCTATCTGCCCAAGGGCATTTATAAGCCTAGCCCATAGTTATGTGGCTTTCGCCACCCCTTTAGTTTGAATAAAAACTATGCCTATCATTTTGCTGTGCCTCTGTCAAGCAGTGACGCTGAAGTAATCCCTGGGGTATATCTGCAATCTCCCATCCATTGGTCAAGATTCCTCTTGAACAAGACCAGAGAGGTGCTCTGCCTCACATGTACCGGGATTTTGTTCCACAGCATAGGGAGTCTCTGGGTGATGAATCTGTCCCTCCAGCACGTTCTATTTATAACCGTGTCAAGGTTTAAGTCTCCCGCCTTGTGGTTCTGAGGGATCTAGATTTTTTTAGGTGAAGCATATTCATCAAATCTGGGTTTGACATGGCCTTATATGTCAGGCACAGGTCACCTCTGAGCAAGCGGTATGAGACTGAATAGAGCTGGAGTTCTTTCAGTCGGGCAGCATAAGACATATTTTTGAGACCCTTTATCCTTTTGGTGAGGAACTTTTGGGGCCTTTCAAGCTGCAGCAGGTGTCTGGTCAGATACATTCCGAACGGGCATTGTACTCAATCATAGGTCTAATAAGTGATGAGTACAGGGGACGATGACCTCCCTTGATCTAGATGTGAATCCCTTCATGATCAGGTGGGTGATATAGAAGGTTTTCCTAACTACTTTAGCAACATGAGTGTCAAACGAAGGCTACTGTCAACCTGGGTCCCCAGATCTCTGATGACTTTTCTGTGCTCAGTGGATTGCCACCTATATGGTAGCTAGGGGTAGCCTTGTTTTTCCCAAAGGGTATGACTATGCATTTTTGGCGTTTAACTTCAGGCCATGGCTCTGGCACCAGTTATCCATTTCTGTGAGGCCCTTCTGGAGGATATCTGTGTCAGATGTGTTTTCGACTATGGCGCCAGTTTGCAGTCATCTGCAAACTTTGTCAGCCATAACCCTCCTGTGTTTGCTTGTACTTCAGAAAAGTAGATGCCGAACAAGAGTGGACCCAGGACTGAGCCCTGTGGGACACCACTTGTGACAGGCTTTGAGTCTGACATGGCTCCAGCAACTCTGACCCTGTGGGTTCTGTCACTTAGCCAGTTTGCAACCCATCTTGTGATGTATGGGTTTACATTCAAGCTGATGAGTTTTTCGATGATACCTGAGTGGGGTATTGTGTCAAGGCCTTTGCCAGGTCGAGGTAGGCTGTATGGACTGCCTTTCCCTCATCAATGGCCTTGGTGACTGTCTCAAAAAGTCAACCAAGTTTAAGAGGCAGGATCTGCCTTTGACAAAGCCAAACTGAGTTGGATCCAAAGTCTGCAAGTTCCTATGTCTTTATTTATGAGTTCCATTATGATCCTCTCCATGGCTTTGCAGATAAGGCTTGTCAAGCTAATGGGCGGTAATTTCCAGGGTCTGTGGAGGCACCGCCTTATGAAGTGGGACCACAGTCGCCGTGCGCCACTCCTTGGGTGTGATCCTGAGGTGAGGCTAAGATTAAACAGCTGTCCTAACTGTGGGTTTAATTCCTCATTGAGTTCATGAAGCACACAGCCGGGGACACCATCCGTCCCATGGATGCTGTGTTTTTGCCTTAGTGAGGGCAGTTCTCACCTGGGCTTGGAGATGTTTGGGGGCTACAATCCTCTGGAATAGATATCTCTCCTTTTGGGGAGGGGAGAGTTTGCACTGAACCTGTCAGCCAGTATGTTGGCAATGTGTGTAGGTTCAGTAATTTTCACATCATTTTGAACTAATTCTGAGCATATCTGGGAGTTTCCTCCTAGGTTTCTAACATAGCTAAAGAAGGCCTTATGATTCTCTTTAGAGTCCTTGGCGATTTTTCTCTCAAAATTTGCCTTGGATGATTTTATGAGAGCTCTTAGTTTTTTACTTATAATGATCAAAGGTGTCTTACCTTTCAAGGATTTTGCTCTATCTTGTAGTAGCTTCCTCCTTTTGTTGTAGAGCTTGTTTATGGCTGGGGTCCACCAGACTGGACGCTTGCCTTTGGTACAGAGAGTCTTAGTTTTGTTTGGGATTGCCTGATCCATGCAGTCCTGTAGGTGCTGGTAGAAGGCATTTGTAAGTGATTCAGCGGTTTGAGTAATGTTTACCACTGGCTCAGGGGCCTTAAAGGAGACCACACTAGTTTTTAGAAGTGTGAAATCGGCTTTTGAGAAGTTTTTCACTGTGGTCTTTTTGTTTCAGGTGGGGCGGATGAGGACCTCCAGCGAGATTAGTTTATGATCTGATCTCACCAGTGAGGGGTATACTTCCGGTGTTGAACATTTTGATCCCATGTTCGTGATGATGAGATCAAGTATGTTTTCTCCTCTTGTGGGGATGGTGACTAGTTGTTCCATGGCATTTGAGTTTATGAACTCCAGGAATCTTTGGGTTAGAGTGTTCGGGCTTGAGTAGTGTTCCCAGTCTATATTAGGGTAGTTAAAGTCACCTAGTATGATGGTGTTTGGAGATACATTTATCCCTCCAATGTTTTCAGGAAGGCCATGTGAGGTTCCTGAGTTTGAGAGGGTGGCCTGTAACATGCTACAAATTGCAGAGCAGTCTTGCCTATGGTTAATTGCACCTGGATGGTCTCCGATGCATCATGCGTTGCCACCAACCTTGAGGTGTGGGTGTCCTTTATGAATATGGACACCCCTCCTTTCTTGGTGTTGTCCGGATTTTGGGGCCGGAACGCATGATATGAGGTGAAACCTGTTAGTGCTGGGGTGCTCTCAGGAGCCTTGAACCAGGTTTCTGTCACAGCACAGACATCGATGTTCTCCATATTGAGAAGGGCCTCGAGTGTGCATCTTGAGATTGAGACTTCTGGCATTGAGCAGCATTACCCTTAGTTTTTTCCTTTTGGTGTTCTAGGGTGGTAGGTTTAGAATTTGAGCCTTGCCTAAAAAGGCACTATGGGGTGGCAAGAGCCTTTGCCAATATCCGAAGCCCAGGGTGACAGGTGCAAGCCGTCCTGCGAAGCAGCGTGGCTTGTCCAGCATGTCATCCCAGGCAGACAGACATTGGATCCCCTTTGAATGACACCAGAATTTAAGCCAATTATTAAAGCTGATCATCTTATCACTGTATTGTGGCATCATTCTAGGTGAAGGTAGGATACTGCTCAAGGTCAGGGTCATACCTGCCTGGGCTACATAATCAGAGAGCTCCTCGATGTCCCTTTTCATGTAGTCCAAGGAGGTACGCCTCAGGTCGTTGACACCAGCGTGGACAATGACTGAGCCGTACTTGTACCTGCTGTTGAGAGACCTGAGTGCTTGCGTTATGTGGCGGATTCTAGCACCTGACAGGCAGCTTACTGTGACCTTCTCTTTACTCAGTCTGGTGAGCGGGACGTCAGTGTGTCTGACTATGGAATCACCAATGACAAGTGTGTCTGGCATTTTGTTTGGCCTTAAGGGCTGTGACTGTTTGACACTCTGACTGTGTGGTCTATGTGTTGCATGTGTTGGGTCGTGAGGTGGTAGTTGTTTGGGTGTCTGCTTTGGTGGCCTCTGCTGTTTTGGTAAATTTTTGATCAGAGCCTCCGAGTATGTCTTTGTGTGAGTATGTGTATGATTTGAAGTTGTGATGGTACCATGTGTGACTGGGTATGTATTGTGTGTGGTTACCTTCTCCTCCTGTCTGGTCTTGCCAGTCCTATGTTGAGAGAGCTCAGCCTCCAGTTTGGCCATATAGTTGCATCTCTCGCATGTATTTGTGTTTTGTGGGAGAAGGAGAGGATTGTCTGTGTACATGTGTCTCGCACACACCTTCCCACTCATCTTGAATTAAATCTAGAGGTCTCCTCACCCTATGCCCATACAGCAACTCAAAGGGTGAAAAACCTGTGGATTCCTGGGGAGCCTCTCTGTAATCAAACAACAGATGGGGCAAATATTTGACCCACTCCCTCTTAAACTCATCTGCAAGTGCCCGTAGCATGGACTTGATTGTAGAGTTTAACCTCTCAACAAGACCATTAGTCTGGGGATGGTCTTCATGTGCTTCACCCCAAAGGACTTCCACAGACAAGCCAGCAGGTCTGACATGAAACTGGCACCTCTTGTCAGTCAGTATTTCTTTTGGGAACCTACCTTGCTGAAAATCTCTAACAAAGCATTTGCCACCGTCTCTGCCTCAATGGAGGACAAAGTCACTGCCTCAGGGTATCGTGTAACATAATCCACTACCACTAGGATATACTTTTTCCCTGTGGAACTTGGGATACTCAGAGGCCCCACAATATATATAGCTACCATCTGAAATAGCTACTCAATCACAGGCAAAAGCATCTAAGGAGCTCTCACCTTGTCCCCTGCCTTGCCTACCTTTTGGCACTGCTGACAGGTCCTGCAGTACCCTGTTACATCTCTGGAAATTCCAGGCCAATAGAAGTTCTGCATAATATACCTCTTTGTACATTTTATGCCCATATGACCTGCAAAGGGAATATCATGGGCTATGGCTAGAAGCGCACTACCAACTGCTGTACTCTCTCACCTTCTAGCCCTCCCTCAGGGGTCCACTCTATGTATAGTAACCCTTTGTCCCAGTATACAGATTCCCCCTTTCCTTGAGAATCAGGTGCCTCCCTAGCTACCTGCCTCAGGCCTTGCAATGTAGGGTCTGAGAGCTGAGTCTGTCTCAACTCTCTCCTTGTAACCCTACCCAGCTCCCCTTCCACAGGCAGTCTGCCAGCCTCTGACAGTGGTTCTTCACTGTCAGCCTGGGTACTACTACTCACCTCTACCTTTGCAGTCACTCTGTCCAAGGGAACATCAGTACCCACAAGCAGCTGTGGCTCACATTCAGTCTCACTGCTACTGCATAGCTTCCTCCCTGAAGCAAACACCTCACCAGTCCCGGCAGCAAGTATGTGGTCTGTCTGGGTCTCCCCCAGGCTACCAGACCCACATGCATGTCTCCTAGCCTGACCATGTGTAACTGCATAAGCACATGGTTCTGCCTCATCCAAATCCTTCCCTCTCAGGACATCTGCAGGATGGTAGTTTAGTACCCCTGTTGTCTCAAGACAACCTGCTATTAGCATTTTGTCTTTCCCACTTACTGGCTCCCTCATCTTTTGTTCCCCACCTTGCCTCCATGGACACCTGTATGCCACATGGCCCCACTGGTCACATTCAAAACATTTAACTCTAAGCTCCTGGATGTGTACCTGGACTAGTGGCTTCCCCTGCTACTGGCAGATTCTGTTGTGGCAGTCTGTGCTGCCCTCCATGGGTTCCTTTAGACCCATGATCAGTACTGGGGGTCCCCTTCCTGTGCAGAGCTGCCCTGCTTGCCAGGTATAGGTCTCCCTTCTTCCATAACTCATCTGAAGTAGCACATTGTCTATCAGCTAACCAGATCCTCATGTCCTCAGGCAAAGTACTAAGGACTTGTTCCCTCACCAAAAGGTCTGCCAGCCCTTCAAAAGTGGTGACTTGACATCCACTCACCCACCTATGGAAATAAGTGCTCAATTCAGCAACATATTCGCACACACTTTCATCTGCCTTGCATCTATGCTCACGAAAAAGTTTCCTATATGTTTCAGGTGTTAGCTTAAACAGTTCTAAAAGACATTTCTTAACAGCAGTATAATCAAAACATGCAACGTCAGACATTTTGGACAGAACAGTTACAGCTTTACCATGGAGTAAGGGGGTCAGGAACTGTACCCAGAGCCCTTGGTCAACTTCATACTGTTTACATACCCTCTAAAACATATGAATGAAGATATCAAAATGATCCTCCTCTTTAAACTGCAGAAGAAATTTACTGACCATTTGTGCTTCTGGGGTCCAGTTATTCCCTTCCCCATTACCTCCATGACTCTGGTGAAGAGTCAGCATCTCCTTCTCATGCTCCCTCTGCCTCTCTTGTTCCTCAGCTTGTAGATGTAACAGTTTCTCATTCTCCTCAGCGTGCAAATGTTGCAGTCTCTCATTTGCTTCTAATTCCACATGCCTGGCCTCCAACTCAAGTCTCTTTAGCTCCAGCTAGATTTTTAAGTCCACTGCAGAAAGGTTGAGCTGTCCATTCTCCAAAGGAATTATATCTCCACTGCAAGCCTGATTGTCCTCCTGGATGCTGTTTTCTGATGCAGCTGTACCCAAGGCTGCAATCAGGTCTGCGTTAGTCAGGTTTCCATGCTCCAGCCCCCTAGCCTGACACATCTCCGCCAGTTGGCTCCTTGTCAGCTTTCCATACTCCTCTACTGACATGCTGCCTGCTCACCCTAACTAACTAAGCTAACAAAAGAAATAAAACAATTGTGATCTGAACTCGGAGTATTCACTTTGTGGCTGTTTTAGAGTACAAAACACCTTCAAAGCTCGCTGTACACAAGCTAAAGGATTCAGTCTACCCACACCACTACAAGCCAATTAGTATTTGCCAACTAATTAATATGTGATGTGGATATCCCACCACTGCCAAACAATTAATATTTGGATATCCCAACCATTGCCACCGACTACTGGCAACAGCAGCAGTAAGGAGGTTTGCATATCTCTGGACCTTTCTGCTGAAGAAATCTGGATAAATCCTAAAATAAAGAGGGAAGAAAGGTTGAAAAATAGGAACAGATTTTAATTATTGCTTTTATAAAGTTACAAATTTGCTTATAAAATAAGTAAACATGTTAGCATGAATTTTCTGAAGAAAATAAAAATCTATGGGAGCTGGCATGTGCAGTAGCATGTTCACTTAGACCTTTAACAGGTGATGTAGCTGGCCTATGTCCACGTGCCTGACGCCTCACTCCCAACAGATGTTCCAGCACAGACATTCCACACTCGAGGATTGACATGCCACGGTCAAGGACTCCCACCATGTCACCCAATCGTTTATCCAAATCATCTGCAAGATGATGGTGAGCATTTGCAAGTGCCTGGAAATTGTCAGTTAATGAACGGACAGCAGCCCTCTGAAGCCTCAGACCATCTCTGTTGTGCCATTCAGCACATGCCTGTGCCTCTATTACAGCCCAAAATATGTGTCTGGTGACTCCAGCTGATGTGCTTGGTCTCACAGGGGCATGTTGGCCAGTGGCCCTCCTACGAGCAGCGCTGGGCATATGCCTGTGTGGGACATCACCAGTCTGTTGACTGGGATCATGGTGTGCAGGCACACCTTCCATAGTCACCACACTTCCCTGTTCCATAATACCACATGCAAACTGTTATTCCTCTATGGCCGGTGGTGATGGGGTATGTGCAGGCAAGAGAACAGTGTGCGAGGATGAGGGTGAGACAGGTGGAATGGCAACCAATGGCACAGATTCAGCCCCTGGCAACCCTGCCTGTGCCTCAATCATACTATCATCATCACTGCTAGAGTCTGTGGGGACACTAACATCACGACGACCCCAGGAGGGCAATGCACCTACATCAACACCTGTGAGGGGAAGACAAGAACTGTACATTACAAGTTATACCCAACACAGACAGACAGACAGACACAGACTGAGACACACACAGACACACAAAGACACACACAGACACACAGAGACACACACAGACACACACACAGACAGACACACACACACATAGACAGACACACATACAGACAGACACACACACAGACACACACAGACAGACACACAGACACACACAGACAGACACGCAGACAGACAGACAGACAGAGATACAGACAGACAGCTAGACAGACAGAGACACACAGACAGACAGAGACACACAGACAGACATACAGAGACACACAGGCACACAAATACACACACAGACACACATGCTACATGCAGGTGATATGGCAGATGGCATTCAGCTTGGACAATTATAGTTTCAGCTTAGGCAATTATAGTGGTAGTTATACATCCCTGAGTTGAACACAACAGCATGCATTTAGTATAGCAGATGGCATGCACCTTACATAATTATAGTGGTGGTCAGCATACATATCTGTATTGCACCATTTGTGTTAGTAGACTATGCCCCATACCTGCAGCACAATGCATGCACCTTGCACCATTGCACTGCACTGCCATGCTGTGTGCAACATACACCACATGTTAACAGACCATCACTGTCCTTTGTACATCTGCCACTGATGCTTTGTGTTGGCCACCACCCCTATGTGTGAGGACATGAGCAGTAGGGTATGTTGACTACATACTATGTTTGCCTGAGCCCTAACTTGCATATCTCCCCCAAAGCAGTGCATGTCTCTTCAACATTATTCCGCTTACCCCTGAGCTGAGTGTAGACATTGTGCATGTGGCTGTACACACATGTTTGACATGGCTGTCCCTGCTTTGCAATGGTGCCACAGACCAGCACAGGTTCACAGTACACCGGCCTGCTGTATGGCGTATGACCTTGCCAATCACATGAATGACATGTCTTATGCTGACGTGTTGAATGACATGCATACATGTGTAACAGAATGGTGTCCTTTCCAATCTGCAGTACGGTAATGGTGTCCCAATGCAGGGACGTGTTATACTAACATGGGCCTTCAGCCGATACAATGTTGTCTGTCCACCCTACAAATATGCAGGGACATACTGCACATTGAGCTGATGTGCATAGTCATTGCAGGGCATCATGTGGCTTCACAACTGCTATACAGTGTGAACTACTGATGCAGTTCATAGCCATGACTATGTTTACATGCAATACATATATAATGTGGAATGTGACCCACGTCACTGAGGTGTATACACAATAAACCTTAATGTGGATTGTGTGACACAGGTCAGAGAATAGTATACAGATGACACCCGTGCACATCTGCAACCATATTATGGATACCTGGCACTATGCCCACACATGCCTAACTTACAAGTACTCAATGTCCCACATGCCATCTGTGTACCTCACACACATGAGGAGCAGGCATGACAGTGATGTCTGACACCTGCAAGGTGAATGTACTTCATCTGTGGCTTGATGTGGATGTATGTGTATGCTGTGCAACACATATATGTATTTGGATACTGTATAGGTGAATGCTTCCATGTCGTGACACACTCTAGATGTTCAAGACATGTTATGTGGTGGTTTCATGTTACGCCTACACAACCTGTGCACAGGCCTGTATGATGTTTAATGTTTCACATCTGCAATATCACCATTACGCAAAGGTCATAATTGTATTGTGTCGAGCAAATGCACAACAGGGTGTGCACACATGTACATCACTTCAACTGTGTGTGTTGATTCATGTCTCTGGCCATCCTCTATGGCCATGCGTACACATGTTCAGTCCAATGGCTGTGATGGCCATCGTATTTCACATGTCAGTGTTATCCCATATGACATACACCCATAGATGTCATATGCTCCACTGAGGGCAGGGTTAAGCAGACAAATGTTGGTATGTATGGGATGTGAGACATGTTTTGCAGGATAGTTGAGCAGTGTTGCAGTCAGTCCACTGCATGTCATGGACATGTCTGATAGCATATGACATTGTGTGACATTCATAGCAAGGATATACTCCACAAGGGTGTATCCTGTGGGCTGAGCATACTCCAGCTCCAACACATTTATAGTGTGTGTGCACATATGCACTCTGTACAGTACTGTTTGTATTCCCAACATGTGTAATGCTGATATGTAGTTCCTGTCCCTACAGTGGAACACACCTCCACCATTATATTCCCTGTTGACCACACATCCAGCAATGACAGTTTGGAAGGTTTAGTGTAGGTGTTTCATATAGTCTTCAATTGTTTCACATAGGTAAACAGTGTGATGCATTGCAAGTCTGATCAGTGTCCATTAACAGGACCACCATACATTATGTGTAAGTGTGTTATGGCAGATAGCATGCAATTAATATGTTCCATGCATTATCAAGCCAGATAAATAATAATCTCACCTGACACAGGCTGCTGTCACTGCAAAATGCCAGAGGTACTTAAACAGAAGTGTTACAGCAGTAAGATCATTATCCACACCTATGTAATAGCTACATGGTGTAATGTCCATGTTAGCACATAAGCCAGTACAATACACTATACTATGGAGTATGCACATCTCTGCATACATAGAGTAGCAGACTATAGTATGTGGCATGAGTGCATACATGCCTTGCATATGATTTTAAATTACATATTGTACAGTAACACATGTAACTATGTGATATATAGTTGTGTTTTATGTGCAGTAGTGACTTACCAGGCAACTCCAGGCTCAGTGGTTGAGAGACACCCACCTCCACAATACCAGCTAAAGCTTGTGGATGGAGGTCTGCAGGTGTTCCCAGGTTGGCCAGTAGCTCCTTGGTATGTGTGAGTGGGAGCTCGGTGAGTGGCCTCCCACCTGTTGCACCTTGTTCCCTGGTGATTGCATTAGCAAGCTGTTTTGCCCATCTTATCAGGTCAGTGCAGTGTCAGCGCACCTGCTGATATGTGCAATTGTGACCGCCAACATCATTTACCCTCTTGCAGAGTTCCTTCCACAGGGCATCCCATTGCTGTGCATCCTGTGGCACATGGCTGAAGAGCAGTGTGTAGTTGTCGAGGAGATATGGGATGAGGACCTCATCCTCCAAGCAGCTGTACAGTGGCAGTCTACTATGTGGAATACCTGGAAAACATAACAATGGAGGCAGGTCACAGTAACTCACAGAGAAGTACAGCAGTACAGCTGAACATACATGTGTATCACATTTATTAAAATTACAAATACATCTTTGTAAATCTACATGACACTAACACCACTGACGTATAAGTCACACACATTTGGCACCTACTGATGTGATGTTATCACCATATATGTGTGTGTCATGTGACGACATTGCTCATACACCATGTGGATGTTGTCTTGACATGGGCATGTCTGTTTGCCTGTAGTGGTGTCTTTACCTATCAGCACATGCCTGGATGTGTTCACATTAATGCAATCGACGTTAATGCTGTATATATGCCACATATATAGTCATACATAGCCATTAGGACATGACCTGTGACCCTGCAGATTTACGAGCATGTATTTGTTTTGCCATATACATCTACATGGCACTGTACAGCTGTGTAGCATCCTGCCATGTATTGCCTGTGTTGCACATGCATGACACATGGGACAATAGCAAGCCTGATGGTATTTGCAGGGTTGGATATCAACTATAGCATGTATGTTCATAGTGATCTAGTAGGCTATATGCCCTGGGCCATTGATGAGCCTAGGCAGACCGGTTACCTAGCTGTAGGCAACAGGCAGGAAACTTTCAGTGGTCAGTTCAAGCAGTGCCATAGGACTGATACACATGGTTACTGATATACTTGGCATGCTGTCATCACACCATGTCACAGAGAGAGGCAATGTGCAGCTTTTCTGGACAGGCATGCATAGTATGGCAAGAGTATGTTAAGTGTATGGGACAGGGGTCTGTCAGGCATGTTGTGATCCTTGTACTAGAAAGGTGGATGTCCATGACATATGTGTTTATTTGGGATCAGGATGTGTTAAGTGTAGCATGCCCAACACCTCTTTGTTGGACATGGCTTTATTCAGGGTAGGCTGCATGCTACATAGTGCAGCGTGGGATTGTGAGGAGCAGTGTAGGCCGTCTACACATGGGCAATAACCCTTAAAGGAAATATGTGATCTATTATGGGTCACACGGGTGTTGAGTATGGCTGAGCAGTTATCTTTATATTCCTGGATGGCACCCTGTCATGATTAGGGATGCCACATACGAATACCTGTCTTTTGTGGTGACGTAACTATCAAAGGGAAGTACTGTCCAGCTGCATCTCATACACACAGCTGCCATTATGTAGACTGCTGCCTAGGTGGTAGTTAATGGGTACAGGATTTGTAACATAGGGGATGACAGTGCAATACTTAGTTGTCAGATTGTGGCCATACATCACACACCATACATCTGACACTCTAAGGCCCTTCTGTATGTTGAACGCAGCACACAATGAATCAACTATTGATCCTAGTTCATAGTCATTTGCAAACATCAGTAGACTGATGCCTTCTGTGTTAGTCTGTGTGGTATAGATAACAAAGAGGGGGAGTACCAGGAATGACCCCTATATTACTGTGGCTGTCACTGGTTTGATGTGCGTGTATTCGTCAGACACCTTCTGTAGTGTGGGTTCTGCCAGCAGTCCAGTTGCCAACCACTCCTGTGACATAGGAATATACATCTAGTTTACTGAGTGTAGCTGGAACACAGTATGGGTGATGGTGTCCTATGACCTGGCAAGGTCATGACATGTGGTGTGAATCAACCTTACTGTCATCTACATCTGTAACGAGTACATCAATTACGTTGACCACGGTTCATGGCTGTACAGACCAGACTCAGCAGGATAGTTGTGCACTATGTCCCATTATCAATGGTGTCTCCCCCTTTGTGGGGTGTGATAACTGTTGCTGTGCATCATTCGGTGAGTACACAGCCTGACATGGAGCTATGATTGAACATGATGTGTATGTGGAAAGCTGAATGTTCTTACATTTGTGTAGGATACACACTGGGATGTTGAAAGGTCCCATGAAAGCTGTATGTATGGCTTTAGAGAGTGCAGCTTGTACCTGCATAGTTGTTAGTACAGAGGCCCTGTAGTGTACATGGATATATTACTAAGTGTACCCATTTGGGGTGGGGGAGGTGGGAGTGGGTTTAGGTTCTCTGAGACCCTATCTGGATGAATGGGTGCTATTTCTGTAGATGCAGTACTTCCCATGCAATAGTGCTGTGCAGCACAGCAGGTCTTGTTGTTGCCATTACGATTAATGACACAGCTATAGAATGCTCTGTGCTTGGCCTCATAATATGTGGCTGATTAGTTTCACAGTAGCTTTGTGTGGTTTTATATGGTGTATCTGCATCTTACTGAGGCTGACCAAGGATCACCTACACTCATCTGTGTTCACTCTTGCAACAGTTACTACCTTCTGTGGTACAGTTTAAAGCATGGTACCACCAGTTTGCCTACTTGTTTGTGTTGGGTTGAATACTGGTTCTGTTTCAATGGCACAATCACTGCACATATGTGACTGCTTAAGGTTTGTTTGTGTAGGATTCAGCATTTGCACATGCATTGTCCATCTGCATGGGTGCCATGGCACTCACCACTCTGCTCTTAGGAAACATAACATTGGCATTGGAGACTAACCATGTGTAGCATACTGTTAGCCCTGTTTGTGTGATTACTGTGATCCAGGTCAGTGAGGTTGATGGAATTCAACATGCATTGAGTGCAGGTGTTGGTACATGAGAAGTTTTCCCAGTTCATAATGGAATAGTTGAGAGTAGCCATTATTATGGTTCTGTCTCAGACCTAATCTTCCCCATTACAGCACATTATGATAGTTGTGAAGTCTGCGGCCTGGTGGGTGATCTGTCTCAAGGTGCATTTTGAATTCCACTTTGGCACAAAGGTAGTTTCTCAGCATAATGCATCTAATGTTATGCAAGTGCAATTAGCATGGGGGTGTACATATCCTTCAGGAATATGGTCACACCTGTGGCCTGTCTGTTCCAATAAAGGATAATGGGCAAGAGGTGAGGCATGTGTTATAACGTGGTCATGCAAGTGTGCTCTCCAGAGCACTGAAACATGTCTCAGCCACTTCACAGATATGTTCTACATGTTAGGGATTGAAATATGTGTGTCCGTATAGTGTTTCTGACATGTATCATTGTGTAGCGAGACCCGCAGTTTATTGCTTGACTGTCCCTGTAAGAGCAGTGGACCCTCACTTGAACCATGCATGATGAAGGCACTATAGGGGATGCATGAGCCCTAGGCAGTATCCAGATTCCCAGGGGTGACAGGTGCAGGCTCTGTCTGGCAAAGCATCATGGTCTTTTAACCATGTTATCCCAGGACGACAGATACTGGATACCCTGTAACATGCACCACTACAGTAGACAATTGTGGAATACAATCCTTTTGTCCCTGTACTACAGTATCATTTTGGCCAATGGCAGAATGCTACCCAGGCCTTGGGACATACCTACATGGGCTACAAGACCTGACAGTTCCTACATGTGTTTCCATGCAGTCCAGGCTACTACATCACAGGACCTGCACAACAACATGGAATATGCCAGAGCCATGTGTATAGTTCAAAAGGTGGTCTGAGTGTATGAGTATGTAGCTAATCATGGCAGACAGGCAGTTGACAGTATGTATGCCCTTCTATAGGTCAGTGTGTAACATAGTGCTAGAGTTTGCATTCACAAATGAGTACTGTTGGGCATGTTTCCAGTCATGTGTTCAGAGGTGTGGCACAATTATGCAAACTATGGCATACAGTTTATGTATTTTGGTGTCTGTCTCTCCCTGCTTGGGGGTCACTTGTTTGGCCAGATACTTAGACGCATCTGTGAATGTGTGTGATCTCCTGTAGTGTGTGTGGATGTCCTTACTGTGTTCTGGTAAGGGTATGTGTTGGTTGTGTTGATGAGCTGCATGTGTTAACCTCCACCTCATGACTATCCAGTCCAGTCATGGCTGTAGACTGGGCTGCCTTCCAGCTTACCTTTGTAGCCACATCCCAAACAATGTGCGGGGCATGTTGTTAGGTTGGTCTGGCAGTGTACATGGCATAGAGATTACATTCCCCCAGGATGGCCACATACACAAAGCTGACATTAGGAAACACCAGTAGCTGGCTAGTGGACATGCCTGTATGAGCAGTCAATACTACAAGTACCAAGTACTGTATTTAGCTTACGTATTGCCTATGAAGATGTTTTAGACAGTGATGCTCCCTTCCAAATATTTGTGTTATGGTCGTGACAACACTGGCTATTATGGAAACATTGTAGCTACCTTTAGCAGCAATCCTCCTTTGAGGAGCACATCACATCCTATTAGTTGATTACAGATGATGCAAATGTCTGCAGGTCTGTTTCCTTCTCTGGTTATATACTCACATATCCACCAGGACCATGAGCTCTGTTGGGCACAGACACCCACTCTCCAAATTGAGTCATGTATCAATAGGCTCTGATGGCACTATCAGCATGATCAGGATATAATCAGATAGTGTGAGCCATCACCTATGATGCGGCTATTACACATGGGCAGCTGTCTCCTACATCTTACACTCCTACTGCAGATGTTACACTGGAGTTAAAGATGATATGCAACCTGTTTCATTACCAGTGCTGTGCACTACCTTACATACAGTATGTGCAGGTGGCTGTTAGGTTGGCAATGAGAGGTTGGGCTACACAAACCTGGTAGTTCAACCAGTGTGTCTGTACTCTCAATATCCACTCTATGTAGGTGTGCACATAGCCATTTGGCCCAACCGTGTAACAAGGGTCACTACACATTTGCATAACATGTACACATGCACAGCTGTTATTGCTTGCAAACAATAGTAGAGAGGTGGATATAAAATGTGTTATGTGCATGGATAGTTACCTGGCTCTTCCAATTATCTTTGCTATCATGCTGCTAACCTGTTACATGATTACTAATGCTATGTATCCTGTCATTGAGTATTGTAATTGCCAATAGACATAACTACTGTTTTCATAACAGAACTACTATGTAGAATAGCATACAGATCTGTCTAGAATACTGTACATTACACAGTTATTGACACACTATCCCACAATGCACACTGTATTTGCACGGTAAGCCCACCTTTAACATGTTCATCTTACTTATACACCCATACATATGTCGACTGTTACAATATATCGACATATACTATCCTCTGTTAAAATGCATACTTGTTGGACCAATCCTGACACTGACAGTGGCTGGAAGCGAATTGGTGGGTTCCAAGCCCATATCATCCCTTGTGGTGTATGTGGAGTGTGCCATGTGACCTACAGCAGTACACACATAGAATACTACAAGCATTACTACTGCTCAACAATACATCGCTACAAGATAGCTATTTCCACTATATGCATCGATTACACTGTAATTCTTACAGTACAGGTACTACATACACAGACATACTACATGTTATACATACCGTCTTAGTAATCAGAGGTGTTATTAATGTTATTAGTGTAATACTCATTTTCGGTTCATCGTTCAGTGTTTTGTACTGTCCTACAGGTAGATACAGATCGTTTGAATATGTGACAAGGCAACCTTTTATAGTTACAGATCAGTAACATGTGCTATCCCGATGACCAATTTGTGTTCCTAAGAAGCTAATTACATGCACATCAGCTGAGCTGCTACTGCCTTAGCCAATGCCATGGCTACAGTGGAATATAATTGAGTAGTCCACTTGGGCATTGTCCCTTTGCCTTACTTGTGAGGAAGACAGCGTGGATGTTTTGTTTGGAATCTGTTGCAACAGCTGTATGGAGACGAACAGTAACACATTGTGTGTAATACCTAGAGGAGTTGGTCTAAATGTGAGTACTGCTATTATATTTCTGAACATTGCTACTTGTGCAGGGTTTGTCTGTTTCTAATACTTCTGTATATGTGCACAAACACGGCCACATCAGCTAAATTCTCTGGATATATACATGTCAGTGACGTAACATCTCACTATGTGCTGACATAACATTACATTCTCTGTTGACTGTACTCTCCAGCACATATGGGTTTATATGGGTGATTCGAATGTTTATTATACAGACGATTACTACCTATATATGCAAGCTGTGGTTAAGGTATACTTTTTCACATGGTAAACATCCCTGCCTTTATCGGGATTGTAACCTCGAATACACAGATACTACGTGGATGCTGTAACCATTATACTGTTGATATTAACGTTGCTTCCGCCTATTTCCTATTTATATGATTTCTGTGTGTAAGCTAGGCTAAGCAAAGGGCGGGAGCCCCCAAACTTGCTGAGCTTCACGCACTCTTGAAATAACAACATATAATAAATGTACTGTGAGACAATGCATTACATTCCTAACTGCATTAGGCATAGCCTCTCACTGACACACTTCAAGAGAAACCTTGTTGTGTGAATGGGTAACAGACTCTACACCCCTGGGATCATGTGTCCCAGAACCATACAGCCACGGGGTGGGGGAGCCTGTCCAGTTTGATAGCTGCAAGACCTGTTGGGGGAATTGAATGGTGTTGAATTGCCACATTAACATGCCCTCTTTAGATCAGTAAGTGCCCCTAACACCCCTCACAACCCCAGTCTTCAACAGCTTCCAGCACTCTGCCTGGAATTGCTTCATTGGCTATGCTTGACAGAGGCTCAGTTACTTCATCAATGGTGTGGGGAAGGCCAACACACTGTTACTATGCTTCTAATTGCCCTTGGGCAGATAGGTAGTAGGCTATTATCTATGAACCTCTAATGTGCAAGCCATCACAGCCATAATATGTGAATAAACAGACCTTCAGATCACAATACACAGTGAGAACTCACCATGTAGTCAGGAAACAGTTGAGTACAGCAGGAACATACAGAACACTGATACTTAGTCACTCCAAAAGCCTATCTTGGAAGCTAGAAGACTTGTATAAGTTTAAGGCTTTCTATAGCTTACCAGTAGGTTACCTACAGGGGAGATGAAAAACAAGCACAGATGGGGAAAATGCATGCAATTATACCATACCGGCCTATGTGTCAGCCTTACGCTTTGGAATACTGGCCAAGGCTATTGCCGCCACCATGATGCCTTATTTAGGAGAGTCTTGAAGGTGAATACCAGCTCCGTAAACAGCACAATAGCAGATTCAATGAGGATTATGCTACTCAACACCAGGGGTTGTGATCACAACATGCATGCACTCACAGCACTCCTCAGTATGGACAACATCAACATCTGTGCATTAAGTGAAATCTGTCTTAAGGTTCCTGAGAGTACACCAGCACTACCAGACTACAACCCATAACACACATTTCAGCCACAGAACATGGACTGACAGACATGGAGGTGCTGTATCCATATTCATCAGGAATACCTACACCTCCAGGTTAGTGGGGCAGCATTATACCTCTGTGATCATCCATGTGCAGCTAACATCATCCACAAATGCAATGTGAAATGGGGCCTGCTACAGATCACCCTCCATGACCCAGGACCTCCACTCCTCCTACCTGGAGACAGTGGAGAACACGACAGTCCTAATGCACACCCTGGCATTGGTCGATGTCAACTACCATACCATTAACTGGGAAACGCACTTCAGTACTCACTTCCAGGACCAGCGCTTCCTGGAATGTATCATCTCATATGCCCTGTATCAGGTGGTAACCTCCCTAATGTGGAGTGGAAACTACTAGATATGGTCATCACCAACATGGGCAACAGGTGCACCACAGCGGAGGTTAAACGGTCGAATGGTTAGATCTGACCATGAACTAGTCACTGTTTCTACACCCTGGCATCTTCCCCACCCACGGATACCACAGTGTATACCTTTCCTACAGCTAAATTTACACTACTAGTGACAGGGGTGGGAGGTTTCTCAGACCCCACGCTAAGGGGAAACACTGCTCAAGATACAGACAGATTTACAAATGCAGTCTATAAGCACCTACATGGATGTATGGATCGTGCTATCACTAGTAAACCAAGACTCACTCCTCCTAGACAAGGACACTGGTCTGGTGGACCTCTGCAATAAACAGGCTATATTACAGAAATAGGACAGTGTTCCAGACACACAGCAAATCCCACGAAGGGCAGACGTCCATGATCACAATTAGTATGATACATAGGTCCCTCATGACATCATCCAAGGCTAACATTAGCAGGAGAATATGCAAGGATTAAGATAACCACAAAGCCTTCTTTGGCTATGTCAAGGATCTATGTGATGACACAGATTTGCACTGTGTTGGTGAAATATAGCACAAAATATGCTGACCCTACTGATATCACCAACATCCTTGCAAATACATTCGGTGCATACTTCACCCCCTAAAGAGCCCACAACACGACCCGAAAGGTACAGTATCCCAATCATCAGAGATACACAGGTGGAAATGACCCTCTCTAACAGCAGACCACAGCATCAATGGAGGCAGATGTTGACCCAGACTGCATCTTGCAAACTGTACAAGACAACCTGCCCCCCATCTAATTAAGTATTCCTACCTCAGCCTCTCCACAGGCTACATACCCATACAATGGCTCGTGACAACGGTTATTCCACTCCATCAAGGTGAAATCACAACTGACCATGGTAACTGCCACCCCATAAGCCTGACTAGCCTGGTCTGCAATGGTATGGTTCGCATCCTCATGGCACTCATTAACAATAACATTGGTAACCTTTGAACATGTGACCCAACCCAGGTCAGATTGGTTGAGTGCAGTTCATGCCTACTGAACCTGTTTGATGACTTACATACAGTCACCAAGACATTAGATGACAGGGGAGGTGGTTCACACATACTACCTGGACCTCATCAAGGCTTTTGACACCATGCCCCACTCAGGTATTATTGATAAACACACCAGCCTGTACATTCACCCATACATCACAGGTTGGGTTGCCAACGGGCTTACACACAGAACCCACATGGTATGACAAGTGGTCTCCAGGTCCAACTCTTGAACAGTCATGACTGGTGTCCCATATGACTCAGTCCTAGGAGCCGTACTGTTTGGCATATACATCTCAGATGTACAGGCAAACACAGGTGGACTACGGCAGACCACATTTGGCAATGACTACAAACTGGGAGCCATGATTGATAGTCCAGCTGACATGGACATCCCTCAAGGGGCCTCACAGAGAACGTCACAGGGTGCCAACAACACAGCCTCCAGCCAAGAGCCACTAACTGCATGGTCATTCCATTGTGGAATTGGTACCCACAGATTAACACATGAGCGGCAGCCACTTTAGTACAGATGAGGTAATGGGGTATCTGGGGACTAAGGTAGATAGTGATTTCCCCTTTGACAATCATATCTCCACAGTAGTTAGAACATCCTTCTATGTAGACCATCTGATTACTAAAGGATTCCCATCTAGACCTACTGGGGTTATAGTGCCCCTTTACTCATCACTCATCAGTCCTATCATAGGGTATAATAACCCATGTGGAATGTACCTCAGAGGACACGTCCAACAGCTGGGAGGACCACGAATGTACCTCACCAAGGGGAATACTGGCCTCCAACATTTGGCCTATGCAGCCAGACTGAATAAACTCCTGCTTTACTCAGTGGCATCTCGTTTACTCAGAGATGATCTCTGCTGGCCAACACAGCCATGTCGAACTCAGGCTTGATGGATATGCTCCACCTATGGGAATCCATGTCACAGTGAGCTACACACTGTAGTGAGCTGACCTTGCCACAAGAATAACTGGAAGATGCTGGAGGGACAGCTTCCTGTCACAGACACTCCCCATACTTTGGAACAACATCCCTAACTACATTATACATAGCCCCTCACTTACACTCTGCAAGAGAAGCCTTGAAGAGTGGATGGGGAACAGTGGATGCACCCCAGGGATCCCGTCATTGGCTCTGGTCCACAGAGGGATGCTTAATGAATCAATGGGGTGGCAAAAGCAGACACATCTTGGCTAGCCTTATGAATGGCCTCTGGCAGTTGGCCAAGTACCTACCTATGAATCTATGCATACAGTATCTGCATATGCTGATAGCTTATTTTACTGTTCAGGTGTTGACTTGCCTTGTGCCAATGGCTGTTGTGTGTGCAATAGTTGAGGACTCACCTATACATGACAATTTACAGGTAGTCTTGTGTATGTGCCATCCATTTTTACTGTGTGTGCAGGTGGAGAAATGTGTCAGCCCCTAGGTGCCTACACTGTCAGTGTGTGTGCTATACGTTCCCTCTTTGCCAAGGCATGGGCATACTGGGCATGCCTTTGTCTACCTACTGGGGCTGGCTCAGGGTGTTCATGGTCTGAGTACCTCTGTGCCTATGGAGCCCTTGGCAATGGTGGTGGGCTGTGAGGGCCTTCACCATTCTGTCCCTGCTGCAGCTGTTTCCGCAGGACCATATTGTGTAGCATGGCACACATTATGAAGATGTGGGTACATGTGCCTGGAGAGTACTGCAAGGCTCCACCAGATATGTCCAAGCAACGGAACTGTGATTTCAGCATCCCAAACACACGGTCTATGATGATTCTGGTTTGTGCGTGTGCCTCATTATGGTGTTCCTGCATGGGTGTGTGTGCATTTCTGATGGGAGTCATCATCCATGGTTCCAGTGCATAGCCAGCATCCCCCACCAGGTGGCCATTTGGGATGTTCCTCCTGGCATTTAACTGATACAGCTGTGAGGCATGCCAGATGTGGGAGTTGTGATAGCTTCCAGGGCTGCCAGAACACACATCCATGATAATGCCCTGGACGTTGCACATGACCTGGCAGTTGATGGAGGGGTATCCCTTGTGGTTTATGTAGTGCCTACCCTGCTCACCAGGTGGTGACTTGATGTGTATGTGCGTGAAGTCTATTGCACCCAGTACCTCCGGGTATTCTGCCACACGGTGGAAGAGACGCATATTTCTGGCCAACTCCTCCTGCATTTGGGGGAAGTATATATGCTCATTGGCATGTGGTAACATGGCATCCAGGAACTGGTGTAGTACCCTGGATGCTGATCCCTGTGAGATACCCATGATATCCCCAGTTGGTACCTGTAGCTACTATTCTCAGGCTTACACATACCTTTGTATCCACTGGGATGGGTTCCTCTCTGTTTGTTCTGGCTCTGAGGCATGGCCAGCACAGCTCTTCAAGTTGCTGTAGGGTGTCCCTGTCCACCCTGTAATGCTCTACTATCTCCAGATCATGTAACCCCTGGTAGGTTACCCTGGGTTTGAACACTTTCCTCCTCCTCTGGTGCCTGCGCTGGTCATGTGCATCATCCTCCACACCACCTTTAGTCTCCAACACATGCTGGTGGATCAAAGCCATGGCAGCCCCTAACATGTACATAATAAAAGTTTCCCGTTTGTATACACCACTGGTGCAGAGTGTATGGGAATACACAAATGTGCGTGAGGTGCTTTTACACTTTATAGTATTGTGCTATGGATGCTGCTGATGCAAGTGGGTGTGTATCAGCTATGCCAGCTGCTGCGTGTCTTAATTATGGGTTTTGCAATGAGTACTACAAGTGTGGGGCCTTAACTGTGGAGATCTACTTGCCTGCCTTGATTAATCTGTTGCCCTTTAATTCACTTTTAGACCTGGATCCCCTCTCATTATCAGGCATGCATCCACCTGCCGTCTTTCTTGTTTTGTACTTTCCCTACCCAGTCATGGTGAAGTGTGTCTTGTAGCTGATATACTACTTATCGCCTTTGTTCTGCTTTGACACTTTGCTATTTTCTATGCAGTACATCCCCTCCCCTTCCCTGTTCTGCAGGTAGCTGCTTGCAGCCTTGTTAGCTGTTGTCAATGATCCACTGTAGGCTCCTAGGTGTTAATTAGTCATTTGTACTCTAATTTCACTGCTGCAGCATTTCCTTATTTCTTTCCTATATCCTTCCTGTTTCAGCTGCTGTGCGCGCCACACATACCCATTTACTGGGTTTATGCGTATTTTCATCTCCGTTCACATGCATACTCAGTTTCCTTGTGTACTCTCAGCTAAGCATAGCTATGGGAAATTCGACACACCCCTATCCTGCAGCTTTGCCTAGCTAGGGGCAGACCAGTTTAGCAATGCTCCAATGTGAATACAGCAATGGTGACACACCCCTCTCTTGATGTCATCTTTATCTCAAGGGCTCACCTCGGTGTTATAATGCTACATTGTGAGGTGCATCCTTACACCAGCAAGGAATCTGCGATTCACTATTACTCCTCTCATTTGCATGGCATTGCCTACTAATTCCTAGCTACTGCGCATAACACTGTCACTGCCCCTTAGCAAACCTTGTGCCAGGAGTATGGTGTAGCATGCCTGCCATTGACTATTATGGGGAAATCGTGATATGTGTTTCATTTAGGATTAATTCTATATTTTTATATATTCCTTGCGATCCCCTTTGCGCACCGCTGCCCTGCGCTTCCACTTCACGATAGTGTGACTATATATATTAAATGTTAATTTTATATTTTGTACATTTTTTATGCCACTGGCTATATATTTAGCCATTGGCATATATTAACAATATAATACATGTGTTTGGTCGGCTGTCATGGCTCCAATTTTATGTTTGCAAAAATGTAAACTGTTTTCTACGGTTTACATTTCTGCATGCTTACACAACGCCTGCACCACTTCCTGAATCACTACATACCTTCATTTGCATGCTACAGTGCTGCACATGGGGTAATTAGCATACAAGGCTCAGGAGTTTTGTGGGCGTAGTGTATGCAGGTAGTGCACGTGGAAACAGCTCGTACTTGAATCGCTCGGCGGCCATCTTTGGTGTTAGAATGCTGATGCTATGCCTGCACATGGTGCAAGCTTCATGAATCCCGGGGAGAGTGAAGAGTGAGAGCAATCCCCAGCAGCGGCGGCAGCAGCAGCAGCAGTTAAGAGGTCTGCATACCTCTCGACCTCTTACCTCAACATATTTGGATAAGCATAATATAAACAGGGGACAAAAGCTCAAAATAACAGTATATAGAGAATTAGGTTTGATGGTCTTTATAAGATGCTTTTATAAGTAGTGCTTTCAGCAAGGTGTTATTTTATGGTAGATTTGAGCTTGTTCTAAAGAGTTTAATTAAATAAAGACAACTCAGAATGTAAGGCAAACATGCAAAGAAGAATAGCATGTCAAGTGAAGTACTGGACTTGTAAGGTATGTGCTACACATATAAAGTAAGGAGTAGTAGGGAATGGAAAAGTTTGTTTGTGTCTTTTGGCTTTTCCTGGTTAGGGGTCGCTAATGATTGGCAATAGAGTTTTACGTGCTCGCTTGCCGGGCCTAATGCATAACCTTCAATGAAGGAATACCCATTCACGCATGTCGCCACACAGAAGACGCTCTAACTGAGAATCGAACGGGCAACGTCTAACTGTGAGGTGACAACGCTACCGCAGCACCACCACCACAGTTAATGGAAAAGTACTAGGAGATAAACCCAAAACTTAACTTCTACAAGCTGACATGGTCTACCTTTCATACTGTCATTTTTCTGTTGTTGGCAACCCTCTCGTACATGATTTGCCTTTCAAAAATAGTTACTTTTTCTGTTTGCAGCAACATAGTTTGACTGTCTATGAAAGTAACCAAAAACAATAAAGTAAATACCTGCACATTTTTAAAGTGTTAGGTTTTAGATGTAAAATGCTTCCTCCAACGCCATCAACATATACCACAGCAAGTTTGAAACATTAGGTGGAGAAATTATTTTACATAAAAATATATAGAAAATAATAAAGTACATAAAAGAAAAATAAATAAGTAAAACACAACAATTTTACAGGGAGCCTATTCTCTAAGTGTAAATTAATGCCCTTCTAGGGGTGTAGAAGCCCTCCGACACAACCTGTCAGCTATTATTGCTTGCTTCATTTCTCCTTTGTGTTCTTTGTAAATAGTTATATATATGCATAAGCAAGTTGCATGTTTCAGTTATGCAATTTGGATATTTTCAAATATTGACATTGAATTTTGACATTTCTTTTCTAATATTAAGTTGTTATGAAGATGGAAGCATCTATGTGCAGAGTGAACGTCAACAGCAGGGTACTTGTTTCTCCAATTTCCATGCATTCCCTTCTATCCTTGACTCAATGCTTCCTACAAGAATATAGTCATCAAGAAAGCAGACTTCCTGTGTATCCTCTAAGACTATACTTATGTTTACAGGGCACTTCCCTGTACTCCTGAAACAAGTATACTAGTCACTGTTTCCTAAGCCTAATTCCCAAAGTCCTGGTAAAGGTACAAGCATAAAACCTAGAGATATACAAGCTGACATGATTTTAAAAGCAGAACAATGAAATGTTTAGCATGGGATACAGTTATTAAACAGTGTTTGCAAAAATAAGGAAATAAGAAAACATTAGAAGTTGCATAGTTTACATTAACAAATGCAAAAACAGAGTGTGATACTGTCATAGTGGGGGTGGTGTGAGTTCAAACAATGGGTGTTGGTAAAAATGACATTAAAATATGGTTATATTTGTGAAGACATTCTGAGATATAAATGTTATTTGGTAAAGCAGTTATAACTGCTATCTATATTTTCATAAAAGCTGTATGTCCTACAGGTGAATAAACGGTGCCATTTTGTACAAAACATTAAGGCTCATAGTGATGACAGTGGTACCAGACATCTAACACAGATGTACATTTATATTGTTTGAAGATATTGTGAAATTATTGTATGCATTATTTGCATAGATTTGGCAATATCAGAACAGAAGTATGCAATCTCTTCTTAGACAATAGGCAAACTGTACATCAATACCGCGATTGGAAAACAAGCGTTCTCCAGCAGGGTATTAATGTACAAGTAATGCCCGCTGAAAAGAATGAGTCTGCCACTTCATGGCTGCTTATCAAGCTGCTCTGGAGCTCAGACTGAAGAAATGGAATGGCCACCATTATTTTACACTCGCTAAGCAGCAGTCTTGCTGTTTAGCAAGTGTAAAATATTAAAAAGAAGACAAAAAGGTAAGTGTGTGTCTGCATGTGCGTGTTTATGTCTGTGTGTGAGTGTATGCGTGAATAACAGTGAGAGTCAGTGAGCCATTATTTTACATTCACTAAGCAGCACTTTTGTTGCTTAGCGAGTGTAAAATAGAAAAAAAAATGCAGCGTGTGTGTGAGAGTGTATGCATGTATGTAAGACAGAGAGAGCGATCGTATGTGTGTGTGTGTGTGTGTGTCTGTGTGTGTGTGTGTGTGTGTGTGTGTGTGTGTGTGTGTGTGTGTGTGTGTGAGAGAGAGAAGGATGGAGATAGTGAGAGAGAAAGCTAGAGTGATGTGTGATGTCAGTGAGTGCATGTATGTAAGCAGAGGAGACTGTGTGAGACAGATCGACAGAGAGTGAGACTGAATGTGAGTATGAAAGCAGTTGGAGACTGAGAGATTGAAAAAAGAGGGTGAGACAGATCTTGTGTGAGTGAATGTGTGTATGAATAAAAGCAGAGGAGTGTGTGTGTGTGTGTGTGTGTGTGTGTGTGTGTGTGTGTGTGTGTGTGTGTGTGTGTGTGTACGTGTGTGAAAGCATAAGAGACTGTGTATGTGTGAAATGGAGAGAAAATGGGTTGTATGTAAAATTGCTGTGTTTCACTTATTATTTTAAGGACTATATTATTTTTTTTTATAAATATTTGATGTAAAATATCTCCTCCAACACCATTAACATATACTACAGCAAGTTTGAAACAGTAGGCAGAGGAACTATTTTACATTAAAAATGTATATAAAAAAAATAATATAGTCCTTAAAAAAATAAATAAGCAAGTAAAAACACAACAATTTTACAGTGAGCCCATTGTCTAAGAGCAATAATGCCCTCCAGAGTGTGTGTCAATGTGTAATTAATGCCCTTCCAGGGGTGTATAAGCCCTCTGCCTATGGCATTGGGCCTCACAACACCCTTGGGTGGGCATTAATTACACATTAATACACACCCTGTTGTGCATTATAGCTTGTTTGCCATACATCATTGGAAAGCTACTGAACAGGTGAACAATTCCCTCAATGATATCTTGGCTGTATCTTGCACAGTTGAATTACAACCCTTTGTTTGAACATAATATTAGTATTTTTTGGAAAACAAAATACCTTTTTTCTTTCATAACATATAGTATAAAATCAGCTTCTACAGACAGACTTTTGATACTAACACCAGTGAATAGTCTATTATCTGCAAAAGAGATATACCCAGGATTAAACAAAATCTGTCTAGCCACAGTGTAAAGTTTACACAGAATGTTACCTTGTCCATGTACATGGATCCCCTTTGGCAGTGCACCATGCATATTAGTCATGGCGCATTGCTGAGGGAGAGCTGTTGAACATTCTCATGGAATCAATGTAAAGAGTGTAGTGTGAAGTGTGTCCCCAGATGAGTAAGATACTCCCTGCACTGCCCAAGTGTATCATGTAAACATTTATTTTATTGTTTTAAGATTTTTTTCCTTTTTTTAAAAAAAGGATCTTTGTGCAGCACAGCGTAGAGGGTAGCAATGCTAGGCAACACCAAGACACCTGACAGACATTTAAAAATAAAAAACGGATGCTATTATTTATTTATTTAAAGGTCATGTTTAAGCATAGTTGAGTGGGTTTGCGCAATGTGGTGCAGTGCTCAACAGTGTTAATAAGTAGCTCAGCGGTACATGTAAAGGTATAGCTGAATTCCCCATACCCTCATAGCTAAATGGGTAGTGGTATGGCCTCATGAGCTGTAGGTGCAGGCTTTGAATACATGAAAGGGAAAAATAAGCATTTATTTTTGAAATACAAATTATACAAATTATTTTAAAATTCTGGCCCGTTGTGCTCTACTAAGCTCTGCTAAGACCTGCTAAGCACTGCATAAACACAACAATGGCTGAAAATGTTTATGCACTGCTCGGCTCTGCTTGGCTGATTTGCACACTGATAAGCATATGGGTCTTCTGGTTTATGCACTGCTCAGCTCAGCTGTGCTGGTTTGCTCACTGCTAAGTGATGCACAGCATTTTTAAATCTTTCCCAATGGCATGCATGGGTGGTATAACAGGCAATATTAAGCCCAGTAGGCAGGAATACTGCATAATCCATTGGCGTTCTGTCTCTGAAGGATACCATGGCAGGTGTTGGTGAGGGCTTGCACTTTCAGGCTCAGTGATGGGTCATCCTAGAGTCCAGGGTCATGGTCCGACTCCTTGTAAAAACCATGATGACAGGCTTCTGCAAGGAGGTTACCAGGGTTCAGAGTGCAAGGCGGAGGCCTGGGACTGGCTGGCAAGGGAACTCACCAGTGCAAGTGGTATCCCCTGCACAGGTGAGCAGTGTTGTCACCACTGTGATGACCTAAAGAGATGTAAGGGGGAACTCTTGGACACCTGGGTCCAAGAATTTCAGGCAGGGGCTGTCCCACATGTATGTAAGTATTTTTACCTCTGTACCACCAATATCTAATAGGAATGACTGCTAAACTGGTATGGATAATGGTGTGCTTCTCTCCCAACAGCTGCAAAGGAGAAGGCTCGCAACCTCAAGGTGCATGATGGGCACTTTGCCAGGATGCTCCATAAGTGTGGTGAGTATGGATGCATTATGCTAACTGTAGTGAAATAAGCAAGAAAAAATAAATAAAGCATTAACTGCAATAAAGTATGTACCATAAAGTTTGTATTCCAATAAATGTGGACATATAGCTGTAGTACTTTAAATGCCAACTGTAGTGCAATAAAACATGAAACAATACCATTATAATAAAGTCTGTAGTGCAATAACTGTGGAAGTAGAGCTGTATTGCAAAACCTGAATAATGGCAACTGTTGCCCAATAAAACTCAGAAACAGTACCAGAAACTGCATGAAAGTGTATACAATAAAGTCTGTAGTGCAATAAGTGTGGAATTAGAGATGTTTGTCAAGAAATGAATAATGCCAACTGTTCTGCAATAACACATGAACAATTACCAATAACACCACGTTAAATTGTGTACATCAGGATTCTCTTGTTTTAACCATTGCAGTACAACTGTATGCATTCAGCTTGTAAGGTAAGGTGCTGCAGTCAAGTATAACAGTGTAATAGCTGTAGAATGCAAATGTAATGGCTGCCAAATGTCTTATTTAACACATACGGTACCATTCAAGACTGTTTCTAGGCCAATATTGTTTATATAATGCTCTGTCATCCACAAACAGCAGGTAAGCAAGGTATATGGGTGAGGTAGCCCACTCCATGATCTGATATTGTTTGTTGACTTCACAGATATTTTAAGCCAATAACAATATATTTTGTACACCTGCATTCTATATGCTAATGTATAGATTATCTACTATCTCTGTCATACTTGTATGTCATGCATTTGAGTTCTACTGTCACTGCAGTCTAGTATACAACTGTAGTACTACTACCAGGTCTTATATTGGTTCCAGGTGATCTCTAGGCAAATATCAGTCAGTAAGTAGTCAGCAGTGAGGCAGTAGTTCATTTTTTAAATGCTTTGTCTGTAGTACATTTTGTCACACAGACCAAGGATCAAATCTAGTGCTAGGTTGCACTAAATATTGCTGTATCAGTCATGTAATGTTTTCAGGTTCTCTCTCTCAGGGACTTCAGGTAAATGTGTGAGGTAGCCCATATTATGAGTAAATAATTGTGTGTTTAGATTTCACAGACTGTTAAAATCATTAGCAAGAATATGAAAGCACAGCATAGCACAAAGGAAATACATATAATAAAATAAAATAAATACAATGTGTAATCTTGGTATGGCTGTATGCCTGGAGTGTCTGTCCAAAGTTGCTGTAGTCAATTCATACATTCCATGCAGATGTCATCTGCAGTCACTGCTATTGGGTTCTATCCCCATGCCTGCCAAGTAATGCATGATAGTTGTTTAGTTTCTGTGCTGTACACATACATGTTTCTCAAGTGTCACGCTATCACATAATGTAATTAGTAGTAAGTAATCTGTCTGTTGCAGGATTACCATTGGAATGGTTGTCTAAAGTGCAAAGTATCACTACATCAGTCCACAGTATACCTTGGTAGTCATATAGGTCCACCTGCTGTGCAAGTGTTCTGTGCAGTTGTGTACCCACAGTTGTTGCTGCTTGGCCCTTACTTTTCCATGTGAATAGCTTGAGAGGTGTGTACATGCTACAGCATCTATAGGGAACTTGTGCACACAAAGAAAGGACAGACCATTAGAGTAGATAGTAGTACTGTTGTCAAGTAAATAGCCTATAATGATACTAATGGACTGTTTTTCTCTCTCTCCCACCCTTTATCTTCATTTATTTATTATTGTTATCCATTGGTTATGGTTTACTATTAACATATGTTGTTAAATTAACTGTATTTTGGGGCATGTGTATTATTATTGTTAAGTTATGCATTATAATGGTTGCATATTAACCAATCTTGTTGAATTACCTATTTTGTTGGCCTTATGCAGTAACTGTTACTGGCATGTTGTGAACATACTGACTGTTCTGTCATTGATTTTTGTGTTTCACATAATATGCATTGATATGTAATTGGGTTATTTCCACTGTTCTGGCATGCTGTTATTACTAACTATGTTTTGTTCATAACTAACCTATACTTATTGCCATACCTCTATTACCACAGGATGTCAGGGTAGGTAGGTTCCCAGTGATCCACCTATCTTGCCTCAACAAGCCATGGCACAGGGTCCTAGCACGTCTTAGACCCAGGCTAGCAGTGACCCTCCACTGGCCCTGTACCATCTGCGGCATTGGGTGGAACTGCCTCAGGGGACAGGGCCCAGCCTCCCCCTGGGATCGGTAGTGGAGGGGCTGCAATCACCCAACAGGAACTGTTGCTCATTGTGCACAGGATCATTCATTGCACCTATGAATGTCACCTATGCCAGATTGAGGGCACACTGCCCAAGGTGGTAGGGCAGGTTAGCCCTGGCACTCAGCTTCCAGCACAGCCACCCTTGGAGCAGTGAAGGAGCAGTGTTGACTGCCCATGGGTATGGATGTCAGTCACACAGCTGCAGTCTGGAGGCACATGTGACTCTGATTCCACAATATCCTCCCCATCCCCGGTGTTTACCCCTCATGTGTCACACACCACCCTTATCTGCAGTCTTGTCTGTCTTATCTGTCTTCTGTTGCATCCTCTCCTACCCAAATTACCTCCCCACACATACTATGTCCCTTCCCCAACATTTCATTCTCTCCTTAAAAAAAATGGGCACCTGTCCCACAAAAAAGATATTGCCTCATACATAGCTCTCCATTTCAAACACATGTCTACTGGACACAACTAATTTGGTCCAATTGGCTTGACAACATATTTATATTGTCCTCAACCCTCTCTATGGGGTTTGAGAGTTCAAATTCATCTATAACAGCTGTCAAAATGCACAGCTGTTGCTGCACAAGAAATGGATAGCTATGGTTCTTTCCTGCACCCATCCTGCACATCCCTACCTTCCATTCACATTGTTTTTTCCCCTGCTTTCCCCCACTTCACCACTTTCTTATCACCCCCTTTTTATGTTCTTTATATTATTTTAGCACAGGTTTGCGTGGATTTGCATGGAGTGGTGTGGCACACCGCTTCACTTAGCTCAGCTTAAATGAGCTTAAATAAGCTTTAATGTCTATATGTGTTTATTACAGTGTTACTGCATGCAGAAAATAAATACCTCTGACAAGTGTTGCACCTGAGTCCCTCTCAACTATATTACACTGAAAAGCCCACCATGTTACACAGGCTTTGGGGTCAAATGGTGTTTCCAGCAAAACATACTTCTCACTACTTACAGTCATTATGTAACTGAAATAAAGAAACTAATGTGAAAACTGGGAGTGTACCCTGGATTCTGGTGAAATAATAAATAATGAAGACATACTAATGGATGTAAGTGAGGCCTGTGATAGCACGTATATGTGCCCTTTTATCTGCAACTTGTGGAAAGACACCTGCTAAGGCAGCAATGGCAAAGTACATGTACAACTGGGACCTTGGTGCAGAAATACAACCATATAAAGCCATGTTCATACTCATGGATGTGGAAATGTTTCTCACAGCTTGTAGATGTGCACATATATCTTGCAAATACACATGCTTTTGTAGCGTCTCAGTAGCTCAGTCTGTTAAATGCCTTGTATGCAGTACATTTTGCCACACACAGTCCTGGGTTCGAATCCAGTGTTGTGTCACACTTCAGTTACATTATTGTGATGACAGCAAGTAATGACTGAGTCACGCAATCTTTCTCCCCATAGGTTACTGCTACGTAATTAACTGCTACAGAGTTTTGCAAGACAAAGGCCTGCAGGCAGAGATACAATGCACTTATCCACATAACCTAACTATATGTCGCCCACTACTCTGTTAGTCGCACTGCTGCATAACAGATGTACCTTAAGCACATGCCCAGACTGCACTGTATAGAATACCCTTGCCCTGTCTCTGCTGTAATGACAGGCCTGACATAGCGGACACAGTTACATGTACAGCTTGCTGTCCACCAAAGTCTTCACACTCCCCCCATGTGTTGTAGGCTGCAGCAGCTGCAGCCAGGAGCATACACAGCTGTATGTAAAGTTAGCTGCTACAGACCTACCATATTTCCCATCCCCTAGAACAAGGGATCCAGACACAGCCATACTTACGGGGGGGGGCAAAGGCCCAGAGATGGGGACATGTTTAACAGTTTGCATCTACAAAGAAAGCTGATAGAATAACAGCTATTGCAGTAACATGCATAGTCTTACAGGTATGAAGTGTAACACACACATGTGTCTCTTCCCTTATTGACTTCAGCCCATAATGATTGCCAGTGCATTGCCAGATGACCACAATGGTAAGGGACACTCTCTACACATATGAAGCATAACTGTGGACATAAATCATACATCTCTACAGTGGATGGTGTTTGTATCTACCTTCTGCGATGCTGTAGTCTCTACACCTCAGTAATGTCCAGCTCAAAAACTAAGACAGGGGCCAAAGCCTACATGAAGGCCTGATATATTGCATTGTGGTGGCATGTCATTGGCTAATGATAGTGCAATACAGCTGATTTGGCTCCAATTAGCAATTCTGATCCACAGATTGGTGCAGAGGCAATTGCCTGCTAATGAGCAGTACCTTAAAAAGGCAAACAGCTGGTTATGGGGAACAGGTCTGTATGAGACTTAACACACACACACACACACACACACACACACACACACACACACACACACACACACAAACACACACAGTGCATTATCAAAAGATTACTGGAAGCAAAGTTCAACAAAGAAGTACTGCACTCCACTGGATATGTAATAGATTTCTCTATATAACAGAATGCAGATGGGAGGATGGAGGTATGGGGAATAGGGATTACAGCAGTAAGCCTGTCTTAGATCTATGGGGATGACATGTCATTGATACTCTGCTGTCCTACACCTACACGCATGTCTCTCAACTGTCCCTGATGTCAATCACATCTCAGCTCTGCCCCTGTTAATCCCATCTACAATAGTCACCTGTCAAAGGAAAGCTAGTGCATTACATGTAGTACATAGTGACAATAAGGGAGGGTGTATACCCCTGTAATGTCAAACGGTGTACTGTAATTCACATCCTCTCATTCTGTCCATGTCTCACATAATTAGTTCTAACATTGTAAAACTGTCACTAAATGTCCCTAATGTACTCTAAGTCTCTGTTTCTGTTGACATATGTCACTGTTTGGTTGAGAGCTATGCCTAACATACCTGTCAATCTCCTACAGCAAGAACTCAGGACAAAGCCATAATTAATGGGGGAAACAAAGGCCCAAACACAGTGACAGTGTTTATGTATTGCTCGTACAAAGTATGAATGTAAATAGACTGCACTGATATTACTGTAGCATAACTGTGCTCTGATGGGTGTGACATATGACACTCAGATGTCTGTCTTTATTTTCTGACATCAGCCATCAATGATTGGCCAACCATTTGTCTGATATCCACAAGTTTGTGTGAAAAATGACCAAGACTATGGGCAAGCATCTTTACAGTCTGCAAACATCTGAATAGATGAGAGGTTTGACTCCTGCAGGGAATATATACTCTACAGCAGGTTTGCATTGCTGTCTGTCATTGTTGTATCCTGGTGTTGCTGGACTGTCCCCATATAGCCCTTGTAATAGCACACTGCTATTTGTCTGACAGTGGCTGCATGACATATTAGTGGGAGTTTGCCCATAGGGGACTCACCACAGTAAACTGCAGTGATGGGTTTGTGAACATGCAGCTGAATCTGTCACAGCACACAGGGACATACCCCAGGATTGCTACTACCTTGGTGATAACCACACATGTAGTGTATTGCCAGACTGTGGGGTATGACATGAGAGGGAGCAGTGAATAGTGCAGGCCATTATGGGTGCGCTGGATCTGTACATAGTGGACATCCACATATCTGGTCCTATAATGTGTTCCCCTTTTGTTGTCTTTCAGGAACCATGTACCACAGGAGACATGCACACTTCTCAACTGAGGATGGTCTGAGACACCACCATCATATCTTGCTATCCAGAGGTAGGGACAATTAGGAACAGTGGGCAGCATTGTGGGCAGACCTTGTATGGGCTGTCAATCAGATTGGCCATCTGGACAGGACCTATGGCCAGGTCTGACATAAGGCCACAGATACGGCACGTGCAGCACGACAAAGGACAGCTGGTGTTGGCAGGGATTGTGCTGCCACCAGTGAAGGACCTGCAATGGAACAACCTCTCTTGGCCACAGTGGAATTCCTGGTGGACCTAGGAACAACCAACTGCTCCCAGACACCCATCACACCATACATTGTGGAAGTGGATGCCACAGTGCCCACAGGATAGAAGCATCCAGGTAAGCTTACTGCTTTCACCAGTGTAATACTGCATCAGTCATTGTGGCAGACTGTACATACCAGTACATGGGTGTCAGGTCTATCTGCATTGGGGTGGGAGTCTGTTTTATGCCCAGTGGTACACACATTCTCAGAATGTCACCAATATAGCCATTATCACAGTAGCTAATGTACATGTGGATATATGCACAACCTACCTTGTAGTGCTGCAACAGTTGGTGGTGCTGAAAATATGTCTCCCTTACCTATACAGAAGTCCATCAGGTGTGGTTCAAGTCCTCGGTCCTGTACTTGGTAAGTGTGATACTGTTGTTTTAAGGATCATATATACCTTAAAAAAGTTGTGGTGCAGCAGTTAGCATTGTCACCTCACAGCAAGAAGTTCTCCGGTTTGATCCTCGGCTGGGGTGCCTTCTGTGTGGAGTCTGCATGTCCTCCCTGTGGTTGCATGAGTTTCCTCCCACATCCCAAAGACATGCTGTAGGTGGATTGGACACTCTAAATTGGCCCTAAGTGTGAGTGAGTGCGTGCATGTGTGTGCCTTCTGTGGAAGGTTGGGTGCCGAGCTGGCAACTTGACACCGTAAAACTCCACTGCCAATCATGAGCAGACAGGTGATCTGCTGTGGCAACACCTAACTGGGAAAAGCCAAAAGAAGAAGAAGATATACCCTAAGAAAGTTAAGGGCTTCTATTTTGCCCTATGTACAGCTGTTGTTCCATTCAGAAACAGTTAACTACAGTGCATAGACTGTGTAATCACAGGTGTTTAATTGTACAAACATTAACACATTTGCACTTATAGTTATGAGCAACTATGCAGTCTGCTATACATGAGGCAAGTACTCCAAGATGCCTGTTCAAACAAAACAGGGAGATAGTACATACCTGAGGAAGTGATACTACTACTGGCATATCATTCTTGAAATTGATGTGCTGGGTTCCATG